>NW_004443960.1:744952-776132 GCF_000243295.1 Trichechus manatus latirostris | reverse complement strand
ACAGTGACCGGGGCGTCCTCACAGACGGCAGACGCGGACACAGATACAGTGACCAGGGCGTCCTCACAGACGGCAGACACAGACACGGGCTTGAGAAGCCCCTGTGGGCAGTAACACCCCCACCCATCCCAGGAGCAGCCCCACCCAGGCCGGGCCCTCGGGACCCCAGCACCCATGGTCTCCACTCTACAGATACAAAAACTCGGGCACAGGGAGGGTCCCTGGCCCGGCCCTGGCATGACACAGAGTCAAGCCCATTGCCCAGGTCGTGGGGCCTGGCCAAGCTGGGGCGCTGGGAGAAGGGGCCACAACACCACCCTGACCTGGGGCTCCCCACTGCAGCTGCCCGGATGCCCCCAAGCTGAGCCTCCTTCCTGTCCACAGCCTTGGCTGAGACCCACACTTTCCTCAACTCCCCGTCCCACCCCACGCCCCCTCCAAGAAGCTTTCCCTCTCAGAGTGCAGCCAAGCCCTGCAAGCTCCAGAGTACCTCTCAGGGTGGAAAGCGTATTACTCGGGTGCTCAGAGTGCTTTATACTCCAGCAACCTCAGGGAAGCCTCAGCTAGGTTTTCCACCTGCTGGCAAATCTGGTGGCATCAGAGAAGAACCTGAGGGCGGCAAGCCAGACATTGCAAAGAACAGGACCCTGGGGCAGGTGTAAGCCAGCCTCCCAAAGCCAGGGTTAGCACCAGGGCTGTACCCCTTCCCTCACCTGCCTGCTGGAGCTGGGTCACCGGGGTACCTGGGAGCAGGTGGGGTCCCGAGAGCAGACAGGTTTCTGGAACCTTCTGATGGGGAAGAGGGGCTGGACGCGCCCACCCCTCCTGGCCCCTCCTGGCCCTGGGGTGGGGTTCCAGCCCCTCCTGTCCAACCTGTCTCTCTGAGCTGCGGCCCCCTGCCAGGGACAGGCCCTGCCTGGCCTCACCCTCCACCGTGCCCATCAATACTTGGTGTGGACAGCAGGGGCCTGGAGCAGCGCCTGGGCAAAAAGCAAGGGTGTGCCTGGATTTCTCCTGGTCATGGAGTAAGGGGGCTGTGGATCCCCTCGGGGGAAGTGGGGGCTGTGGGGGTCCCACTCCAGGCCCCGCCAGTTCACAGGGAGGCTGCTCGGAGTGGGGGTCAGCCGGGAAAGCTGCCAGGACTGGGCAGGCGGCTGCCGCAGGGTTGGGGACCAAGGTGGCCACTGCCCCATCTTCCCTCCAGGGACAGTCCCCGCGGCTGGGTGCAGGGAAGCGGTGCTCCCAGCCTCCCAGACAGCACCCAGGGTCCCCGCTGCAGTGATCTGCTCCTGTAAAGATGACGGCCTAGGAGACCCAACGGGGCAGTTCTACTCCGTACACATGGGGTCGGTATGAGCATCGACTCCACGACAGTGAGCGGTAATCCTTCCGGGAGGGGCTGTGCTCTGCGTGGGGGAGGACAACAGTGAGGTCGGAGCTCAAGCTTAGCTTCCCCGATCCTCCCCACACCCAGCGGATGTGCTCCACGTCACCCCCGTGCAGTCGAGACTGTGACCTCGGAGTCCCGGGCATGCCCGTGTGCCGGGTGGGCTGCAACAAGATCCCCAATGGCGGCACTGCCCCCTGCTCCCCTGCCCCTGCGCCAGCCCCACCGCCTCGCCCATCCTCGCCCTGCCTCAGGGTGTCTCGTGGGTGCGGGGGACAAGCCTCACCCTTCGTACCTATGGCTGCTGGGAGAAGGCCCCCATGGTGTCCTGGAGAGGTGTTGGGTCCACCCAGGCGGGAAAGCTGCTGTCCACTGTGTGCAGGGGGAGGCGGCCGCTGGGCCCCGACACCCGAGACGCCGTGCCTCTCCCTTGTGGGACAGCCCACGAGCACAGCCCTTCCAGAGTTGCTGGGCTTCCAAACCCATCAAAGCTTCAACTCCTCGGCTGGGTGATTGCATAACCCGGAATTCATCCTCAGGAAAACTGGGCTTCTACACAAGTGAGGGGTTCCCATGTGGTGCAAACATGCTCAGCGGTTCGCCGAAAGCTTAGAGGTTCAGGTCCACTTGCCATGCCCACCGCAGGACTAGCGCTTGCCGCGGCATCTCATTCCACCCTCAGCAACTACTCTGCCCATTTCACAGACGCACAGGCAGACGCAGAGGGACAGGATGTGCCGGACTACGCCCAGCTCAGAGGGGGGCCTAGCCACCACCCTGTATGGCCACCCCGTTCAGGGGGTGGATTCGGCTCTGGTGGGCTTCCCTGCATGGGGTGGGGAGAGGTCCCAGGGGAGAACCCCGGGGACCATCAGGGCACCAAGGCATGGGGGTGCTCATTCTCAGTCCCAAAGGGTGAGCCAGGGCTGTGGGGCAGGGCAGCCCCAATGGTCCCCACACCTGGCCCACCACGCTGCCCCTTAGGTTCCTCCAGCCCCTGCTCCGACCCCCCAAGGCTGGTCCGCCAGTCAGAGCATCCGGAGCAGGGGCCTCACCTGAGCAGCCCCCCACCCACAGCCTCCTCAGAGTGAGAGTCCAGGTGCAGCCGGGCCCCCTATCTTCACTGCTGCTTCCCCAGGAAGCAGGAACCTTCTGGAAGCCACGTCGGTGGGTCGGTGCCAGGCTTCACCCTCCCTCGAGCTGATCCGCCACCAAGTTCTGCCTTCTCTCAAGGAGCTCCGGGTGGGAGCAAGGCCGCCTGGTGCTGGCCCGTGAGTCACCGGGGATTCCTCCGGGTGTGTGGCCGTGTGTTTGCTGTCCGGGAGTGGTGCGGCCGCCCCGGAAAGGTGCTGGCGGCGCTGCCAAGAGCATTCCAAGGGAGTTTTCAGGCAAACCAGGAAGTGAAATCGGGCTGCAGGTATGGCACTGGCTCCTTCCTTCGGCCCCGTGGCCCATGGCCGTCTCCGCTCCTCACCCGACGGGGGCGGCAGACACGCCTCCTCCTGCTCAGCACCCCTCCCAACACTGGCTCGTTGGGAAAGGGAGCCAGGCTCTGCCTCCACCAACGCTGAGCCCCCAGAACCCTGACAGGCCTGGCTCTGGCCCCACCGTCCCTCGCCAGGTCCCCTGTGATTCTGCGCTTGTCCCTGCAGCCGCAGCTCAGCGAGGGGGAGGGGGCGCCTTTGAGGACTCGAGCCCCCATCCCTGCCCAGGCTGGAGGACTTGGGCCTGGGGGGCGGGTCTCACAGTCAGGGTGTCAGGGCCCCTGGAGGAGCAGGCAGAGGCTCCGAGTCCGTGGGTCCTGGGCTGGGGCCCAGGAATCAGCAGTTTAACAAGCTCCTGGTGGGATCGAGGACCACAATGGGGTCTTGGCCAAGGAAGGCCCAGGACTCAGGACAAGAAGGTTTGGCCTTCTCATGGGGGCACTGAGGGCTTTCTGCAGCCCAGCACGTGGCCAGCAGCACCCAGCACCCCTCCACTGCTGCCCAGGCCGGCCATCTGAACCTTTCATTCCAGCCAGGGAAAACCCGCCCCGCCCCCAACTTTGCCGGGGAATTTGCCCGAAGCAGAAGTTCACTCAGATAACGTGAAACTCCCAGCCAGGGTCAGGGCAGGGTGACGGGCACACAGGCCTTCGCTCCAAGCTCTCCATGGGCACCTGGGAGGAAATGCGGGGACCCCCAGCGCCTGGCTTGGGGTCTGGACAGGTAGCCCCGTTGTCCCTCTTGGTGTGGGGACACGTGGTCAGTCCTGGTCTCCTGCCCTGGAGTGAGGCTGAAGGAGACGGTCAGGGGGCCAGCTGTTTCCCCACCCCGTGACCTTGAGGGGCCCTACCTCCAGACTGCAAACCTGCAGTGCTAACTGGGGGGCTCTCTCTCAGCCTGGGGGTGGGTGTCTGCTGGGGCCCCAACCCTTGCTCTTGTCTGCACCCCCTGTACTCCCTGCCCCAACTGGTGGGGGCTGGGACTAGGCTGCCCCCGTGCCCTTGCCCAGCTGGGCTGCATCCCAAACAGCAAAGAGACAGTTATCGCTCACAGGGCCTCAGGAGAGCGCCGAGGACGCAGCCCCTCCTCCCAGAGCCAGAGGTCAAGCTCATTAGCAACGTTGAGAGACGGCTGCCCTCCGACCTCCTGTCACTCACTCTAGGGCCGCTGGCTCCCCCCTTCCCCCCCGTCACTGGTGACCTCCCCCAGCCTGGTCCGCCTGCCGCCTGGGCCTGGGCGGGGACGGACTCCAGCCATCCGTGCTACAGACGCCCCACGTGAGGGCTGAAGGGACAGCTCCCATCGGCCCACGGGCCTCGCCCGGGAGCCCCCTGCCCGCCTCTCGGCGCCAGCATGTCCCGGGCACTCGGAGTGGGCACGCTTCCCCGCTGCGACCCGCCCAGCTCCTGCCCTGCTGACAAGCCATGCCCCCGGGCAACTAGCAGGTCCCGTGGCCCGGGGCCTGGGCAGTGCCCGCAGGAGACAGCTCAGAAGTCCAGGTGTGGCCCCAGGTGTGCGAGCGCTGATTCTGACACTCGCACGTGCACACTCACACCTGCCCATACTCAAGCACACGCTCACACTCACGTGTATGCTCACACTCATTCACACTGCCACATGCACACCCACACACAGACACACTCTCACAGGGCACACTTACACACTCATACATTCACACACTCGCTCACCCACCTGCAGTCATATGCACCCATGTGTACTCACACACACACACACGTGCACACTCATGCTTTCACACTTGCTTACACATAGTCACAGTCCTGTGCACCCATGCACGTGCACACACACACTCACACACGCTCACACACACACTCAGACTCACACATGCGCACACTCAGACACACGCTCACACACACACTCAGACACACATACTCACGCTCACACACTCACACACACGCTCACACACACACACTCAGACACACACTGACTCTCACACACTCAGACACACACTCAGACACACACACTCTCACACTCTCACACACTCACACACTCACACACACACACTCCACCTTGTGTGCCAGGAGACAGCAAAGCTGCAAGTGTCACAGCTCGATGTCCCTGTACCCTCACCAGTCCCCATGCAGGTGGCCACAGAGGGTCCAAGCTCACCTGGAGCCAAAGGAGACCTAACAGCACAGATGGACTCCGGGCATCGTCCTGGAAGGAGGGGCTGTGGTTTCTGAGGGTCCTGCCCCATGTGTCCTGAGTCCACTGCAGGGTGGGCATGTGGCTTCTTGCGGGGTTCAGGTATGGGAAGAGGGGTGAGTCCAATGCCCCCCATCCATGCTGTGTCCAAGTGTGGCACGGGGTCAGGTGCTGCTGCTCTGAGGGGGCTCGTTCTCCCGGCTCACACCCGGGCAGGAGGGTCCTCACTGCGACCAGGCCAGGGCAGCGCGTAGCTGGGTTGGCCCTCCCGCTGCGGCCCCAGCAGTCCTTGCCCACCTGGCAGCAGGTGACCTGGGAGAATGCCCCTTGTAGTGTATGTCACCGAGCGCCTCCCAATCACCCCAACTGCCACCACAAGCTCACCTGGGGCGCCCCGCCGCTTCTCCTGGCTTTTGCAAACACAGCTTGACTAGCCGTGGGCGACCCGGCAGGCCAGAAGCCTTGGCGTGCTTGTACCGAGGAGAAAGGACCAGGGTCTGCGGGGCGACCACAGCAACCTCAGTGACAGCTGTCAGGCCAGCACGGCTCCCGGCCTCTGGGGCTTTGGCCACCTGGCACCTCCCACGCGTGGCTTCTAAGGATTTGCTGTTTATTCAAATCTGGATGAGGGCAGCGGTGGGTCAGAGGTAAAATTCTTGCCTTCCGTGCAGGAGACCCGGGTTCGATTCCCGGCCAATGCACCTCAGGCACAGCCACCACTCCTTTCCCAGTGGAGATTTGTGTGTTGCTGTGATGCTGACCAGGTTTCAGGAGAACTTCCAGACTAAGGCAGACTAGGAAGAAAGGCCTGGTGATCTACTTCTAAAAATAAGCCAGTGAAAACCTGTGGATCACAACAATCCAATTCGACCCTGGTGAGGGAGACAGTGCAGGACTGTGCTGCCTGGGGCGGCCGCGGGTGCCTGGGGTCGCCGTGGGTGCCTGGGGCGGCCGTGGGTGCCTGGGGCGGCCGTGGGTGCCTGGGGTCACCATGGGTCAGGGTCTGACATGACAGCAGCTGACAACAGCAACGCCGCTCACATCAACACGGGCTGGGGGAGAGGGCGGTGGGGGGAGTTAAGGAGTCAGAATGGTGCCCCTGGGGAGCCATCTGGCGGAGGCGGCTGGCCAGGGCCAGGACCCCAGGAGGTGCCCGACTCCTCTCTGTGCTGCACTCGGCTTAGGGTCTCGTTTTGCCTTCTGAGCCCTGTTCTTTCTTGCTGGTTTGTGGCTGACTTAATCCCGCACTAATTAGATTTCTGCGTGGGTGACGAACAGGCTCCGTGGTGCTTTTTTGCACAGAATTTTAATTGTTTCCAAATTAATCCTGGAGCCGGGTGGGTTCAGCACAGATAAGACGGAAGCAGGAGGGGTGCTTCCCCTGCGTGGTGCTAGCGTGGGGCAGCTGCGTCCTTGGACGTGACGTCATCCCTGACCAATGCCCAGTGCCCCTTCCTGGCCTCCCGCCCCCAGGAGCCACTCCGTGCAGCCAGCTCCCAGGGGGTTCTCATTTTGTTTGCTCTTGGCTCAACGTGCCTCCTAATCCTATTTTCACCAGTTTCTATCCAATTTAATACAGCTTCTATAAGTCAAAATTAATTACCCTGTGTGCTTCCAGCCCTGTGGTCCTGCATGGTTCCTGGAGCGTGGGGCTGGGCTCAGAAAGGGGGAGTTCGGAGGGGAGGCAAGAGGAGGCAGGAAGGCATCCTACCTTGGGGAGGGGCTATGGGACCCACCCCTACACCAAGGAGCCCCTGCTGGAGGGGCAGGTCCCAACCCAGCATCATGAAGGATTGGCCTCCAGGCTGCCTCCTCCTACAGGAAGTCTTCCCTGATTGTATGTTCTGTTCCCTGAGCCCAGGACTGGAGCACACCCTCCCCTCCACACACATACCGACACATGTCCACATTCACACTCTACCTATACCACACCCTGTTCACGGAGGATGTGGGACCTTGCAAAATGCACTTGATACTGACATATAAAAATGAATAAAGACACCAAAACATAAGCTACAAAAGAGAAAATGGCACGCTGGACATCATCGAAATCTGGAACTGCATGCTCGCGCTGAAAGTCCACCGTCAAGACAGTGAAGAGACAACCCACAGGACGGGAGAAAATACTTGCAATCACATACCTGAGAAAAGACTTGTACCCATAACATACGACCAGCCCCTACAACTCTATGCTAATAACTAGAAAAAACATCACCCGATTAAAAATGGGCCAAGGACTTGAATAGACATTTCTCCAAAGAAGATACGAAAATGGCCAATAAGCCCATGAAAAGATGCTCCGCGTCACTAGTAATTGGGGAAATGCAAATCAAAACTGCAGTGAGATACCACTTCACACCCACTAGGATCGCCATTAATAGAAAACCAGACAATAACAAGTGTTGACACTGATGTGGAGAAATTGGAACCCTCATCCATTGCTGGTGGGAATATAAAATGGTGCAGCTGCTATGGAAACAGTTTAGTGGGTCCTCAAAAAGTTAAACATAGAACTACCATACGACCCAGCAATTCCACTCCTAGGTATATACCCAAGGGAAATGAAAAACTACGTCCACACAAAAACTTGTGTACAAGTGTTCACAGCAGCACTGCTGATAATAGCCAAAAAGGGAAAACAACCCAAATGTCCATGAAACGTGGTCCATGCACACGATGGAATATTACTGAGTCATAAAAAGGAACAAAGTAATGATACGTGCTACAACATGCACGAAGCTTGAAAACGTCGTGTTGAATGAAAGAAGGCAGACACCTCAGATGAAAAGCCTGGCAATGCACTTCTGAAAAATCAGCCATTGAAAACCCTATGGAGCGTAGTTCTACTCTGACCCACATGGGGTTGCCATGAGTCGGGGTCAACTCAATGGCACCTGGTTGTTTTGTTCTGTTTTTTTGGTAGGAAATGGGGAATAGGGAGTGGCTGCTAATGGGCACAGGTGTTTTGGGGATGATGAGATTGTTCTGGAATCAGACAGAGGTGATGGTTGCACAACACTGTGAATACACTAAAAACCAGTGAATTGTGCACTTTACCAGCTGGATTTCATGGTGTATGAAATATACCTCCATTAAAAAGGTGATTACGGAAAGAATTCATAAAGAGCTTGCCCAGAACCCCCTCGAGGTGGGTCAAGGCAGGTCACACTCTCTGCTCGGAGCTTCCTGGTGGGCAAAGCAAGGATGGACACACTAACCAGAATGAAGAGGTTGGCTCACATTTGCCAAAGCTTCCACTGTGTGGGGCAAGTTCCAGGCACTGTGTCAATCAGTTGATCTACAAGCCGTAGGCAGGATAAGGAAACAGGCAAGCCGGTAAATGCTGGAACCCAGGCCGGAGCACTAGCGGTCAGGACCCAGAGCCCGTGCGCCTCCCTCTGTACTGGGTGGAATGTGTCCCCAAAATTCATGTTCACTAGGAACCTCAGGATGTGACCTTGTCTGGAAATAGGGTCTTTGCGGATGTAATCAGTCATGTTAACGTGAGGTCACAGGAGTAGGGTGAGTCCTGTTCCTATGTGACTGGTGTCCTTATACGAGAGGAGAAGAGCCGGGGAAGACGCCATGTGACAATGGGCAGAGGCGGAGCGTGCAGCCTTAAGGCCAGGAACTCCTGGGGCCACCAGGAACCGGAGGAGGCCAGGAAGGACCCCCCCTTCCAGCCTTTGGAGAGGGTGTAGTGTGGCGTGTTCTGGAATTCACGACCTTTGGGTGCAACGGGTAGCAGGTGCCATCCCCCACACAGGCATTTCCTCCAGTAAGACCGGGCCACACACGCCAGCAGACTGGACCAGTGAGTTTTTGCCACACAGAGAAGAAAGCTTTGACTTCAGAGCATTCAGGGGCTGTGGGCTGGCGACTTGTGTTAGGGACACTTCCAGAAGAGAAGCCACCATCCCCAGGAGAGGAAGTGAAGGGGTGGGGGAAGAGGGCCACACAGAGACCACAAAGGTCTGATAATGGGTGACCTGCTTCCAAAGCTGGTGGTGCCTGCACACGTACACCTGCACACGCCCGCACACACACGTGTGCACACGTGCACTCATGTACACACACGACACGTGCACACACGCACATGTGCACACACTTGCACTGGGAGGGGTAAGGAAGGGTCTTCCCCTCGAGTCCATGGGGAGAGTGCAGCCCACCAACACCCTGAATCAGACTTCTGGCCTCCAGAGCCGTGAGAAAGGACACTCCTGTGTTTTAAGCCTCCTACTTTGCAGGGCTTTGTTACCAAGACCCCAGGAGACTCAGACACCCTCACACGGCCTCCCGTCCCACCCGCCGGGACTAGGCAATCATCACCAGCAATGGCGGCCAGCTGGCGGGGCAGGACTGGGGTCAGCCCTGGGGAGGACCCTCGTGGCTTATCACTGAAGGACGCACACCCAAAAGAGGCCTTTTCTGCAACCACTGTGACTCAGGCTGAGAAAATGGTGAAAGTCAGGAGGGTTTCATGGAGGCCAGGCCCCGAGAGATGAGTCTGGGAGCGCTCTGTGACCTGAGAGGTGAGGGGCGTCTGTGGCAGGACACCGGCCCCACAGGCCGTCGCCTGGTCTCCCGCAGTGTCTGGCAACAGGGCAGCAGCTCGCGTGCCTGGCGCAGACTGTCCAGCTCTCCAGACGCCTCGTCTCCGAAGGCCCCAGAGCCAGGAGAGAGCTCCGGGCTGTGGTCTCACTGGTGTTTCCGTTCCTTGCCACTTTCCCCTGGGGCTGAAGTCAGAGGGGCGGGGTGGGCGTCGCGTGACCGCCATTCCCACGGCCAGCACCATCAAGAGGGAGGCCCCTTCCACCCGCCTGGCTCAGAGAGGAGGGGCCTGAGGACGCCCTAGAGAATGCAGCTCCCTGAGCAGTTCTGGAATCTTCTGCACCGGCTCTGTCCACTGCCGAAGCACCGGCATTGTGCGCTCCAGAGCCGGTTACTGCCCCGAGGAGGACAGAACGGTGACCCCAAAGACTCCACACCCTAACCCCTGAAACCGTGACTGTGAGACAGGACGGACGCGGCAAAGGGGGCTCAGGGTTGCAGATGCAAGTGAAGCTGCTCATCAGCTGATCTTGCGACGGGAGATGATCCTGGATTATCCGGGTGGACCCAAAGTCATCCTAAAACCACTCACTGTCGAGTCGAGTCCAACTCACAGCGACCCCATGCATGTCAGAGTAGAACTGTGCTCCACAGGGCTGTCAGTGGCTGATTTTTCAGCAGTAGATCACCAGGCCTTTCTTCTGAGGCACCTCTGGGAGGACTCAAACCTCCAACCTTTCAGTTAGTAGCCGAGCGTGTTAACCGTTTGTGCCACCCAACCAAACCACCAGACCTGTTGCTGTTGTCGGTTCCGACTCATGTTGGCCTCGTGTGTATCAGAGCAGAGCCGCTCCATAGGGTTTTTGTGGCTGTGACCTTTCCGAAGCAGATCACCAGGCCTGTCTTCCATGGCACCCCCGGGTAGATTTGAACCACCAACTTTTCGGTTTGCAGCTGCGTGGAAGAAGCCAGACATCAAAGGACAAGCATCGCATCATCCCACTTACACGAGATGTTAACTGAGCACCTCAGTGTTTGCACCACCGGGGACTCCCAGAGGCACAAGGAATTGAAGTGCTCGACAAAGGACTCGCCCGCTATTGCCAGCTCTGAGGACGAAGGAGGGGCCACAAGCCAAGGAACATGGGTGGCCTCTAGAGGCTGGAAAAGATAGGAAATTAATCCTCCCCTGGAGCCTCCAGAAGGAACGGAGCTAGGGACGGATTACCCATTAGGCTAAGTACGCACGGGCTTAATCGTGCTTACTGACTAGTCTGTAAACCTAATGACGACTCTTGTGAAATTGTTCACCGCAGATTAGTAAGTAAGCACAATCAAACCCATGCGTACCGTGCTTACTGGTCAATTCACCCCTGAATGTACTGCTGCCGACATCTTGACTTCAGTCCTGCGAGAACCACGTCGGACTTCTGACCGCCAGGCCTTCAGAGAATGAACGTGTGTTGTTTCAAACCACCGAGTCTGTGGTGATTTGTTGAAGCAGCAACAGAAATCTCATACACCCTCGCCTCCCCAGAACCCCTGCCTCCATGGGGCGACCTCTCAGACACGGCATCTCCAGCAGGACAGCTGCAAAAGCTTTGGATCGGGCGTTGGTGGGACCATCACGGGCGGTTGAACGGGTCCACACACTGGGGTCTAGTCCCCCAGGGACCCCTCCAGAGATAAGGAGTCTCGGCCACAGCTACCTGACAGCACCATGGTGACACAGAGCCCTGGTATGGGAAACATCCAGAGTCGGGCAGGACCACTCTGAGGGACTGGCCACGTCTGCCCCCTCATTGGGGCACCAGCCTGGGATGGTGACCTCAGACATGTCATGCTGTGTCACACTTCACTGACAAGCCCTCTTTAAACACAAGGACATTTCTAAGGAGGGCGCTGCCCAGAGGACACCCTGGACCTGGGGGACAGTAGGGGGCGCTGCTCCAGGCTGGGGTCTCTCCCACTCTCTACCCCTCGCCAGGTGAGCTGCTGTTGGTGGGGTGTCCAGGGCTCTGTGTGTGCCTGTCTGGCGGAGACCAAGGCTCAGGGGGCCCAGAGAGGCACCACATGGGCATCCCAGGCCTGGGGACCCTGGCGGGGCTGGGCACCCTCTCTCCTGCCCCTGAGGCTGCTGTCCTCCACCAACCCCAGGTGGGGTGGCCGGCTGGCACAGCTGCTCCTGGGCCAACTCGGCTGAGCCAGCAGTGCTGGCCACAGAGAGCGGGCCGGGCCCCGACACACACAGCCCAGGCCTCTGTCTCGGGCATCCCTCCTGAGGGAGCATCAGCCACCAAGGATGCCACCTAGGCTGTAAACAAGTCCCATCCATAGCTCAGAGGCATCCCAGCGTGGTGGGGACAGCAGCCCCCAGAGAGGCCCTGTGTTGGCACCCCAGCCCCACAGCCAGCATCCCTGTGCATGCTCACCCACTTCCCAGACAGGGAGACTGAGGCTTTGCAAACAGGAGGGCAGCTCCACACTGTGTCCGGGGCCTGACTCCCATGACGGTGGCAAGACTGCTGGGTGGGCGTGCAGCCTGGGGCCGTAACTCAGGGCTCTGTCCACTCTGTCAGGACTGGAGGGGGCCCGGGCCCTCAACAGTTTTCTTCTGCAGGGCTGGCATCCTCCTCCAGGAAGCAGGACCACATGGGGGTCCCCAGACCCACCCCTCACCGTCTTCCACCCTGGAGATGGGCACGAGCCCCTGGGGGAGTCCTGGGGCCTGGGGGGTACTAAGGAGGGTCCCTTGGCCATCCAGTCGTGGCCATCCATGCTGCCTGCTCAGTGATGGTAGAGGGTGTGCAGTGGGGGGCAGCCTGGGCAAAGGGGGACCAGCACGGCCTGTTCTGGGGGGCGGGGGTCCAGTCACTGATCCTCCGCGTACTGCCCCCCATCCCCCGCTCCGTGCAGCCCCAGCTGCAGGGCCAGCTCTGGAGGATTTCATGCAGCTGCTCCACCATCAAATCGCCTCGGGAGATACAACAGACGCCGGCGCAGCGCCGGGTGACCCTGGCTTCCTGGGACACAGAGCGCCGCCTGAAGACTGCTCTCCACCTGGCGGAACAGGCTCCCAGGTGCCCAGCCCCCACTGCCTCATCGGGGCGCCAGGACTCAGAGCAGGGCTGGACCCAGACCTGGCCCCACCTGCCCGTGGGGGGTGGGGGGGCTCCTGAGAATTACTGAGCTGAGGGGCAAAGTGTGGACCCCTGGGGTCCTTGGCGTGAAGCCACTTGGATGCACAGCTGGCCGCCCCCTCCAAACACGTGGGAGCCATGTCCCCGCCGGATGGTCACTGCTTTGAACCGTCTGGTCTCACAGCACGTCCCCACCGGCCACCGTCTGCATGTGGACGGGGGGATACTTTGCACTAGGGGCCCTCTCATCTAGCCGCCTGGCACCTCTGCATTTATAGGGAGTGTCCTGCGAGGTGCCCCTTATCCACCCTGTTTCACAGTGCGACACCCTGTCACCCCCCCCGCCAACCGCAGCAGGGCCCGGCGGGCGGAAGTGCCAAACCCGAGCCTCAGGACCCAGGGCTGCTTTGACAACCGAGACCAGGGCCTCCCGTCCCGCGTTCTTGGGGCCCAGAGGCCAGGGGGCGGGCCAGGCCCGCTCACCAGCAGCTGTGTCTGGAGCAGCTGCTGACCCGGAAGCCGCCAACAGGGCCAGGGGGGCCACCAGCCAGGGCCTCTTCCCTCACCCCCCTTCCTTTATTAAAACTGCAACCCAAAACCACGTCTCAGAAGGGCTCAGAGCTGCCCTTCCGGCCTGCTCCATCGGGACCACTGCCCCCTCCACCTTCCCACCTCCCAGACCACTGATGGTCCTCTTGGCAGACACCCGCCCAGAGGGAGTGTCCCTGCCCATCCTCCTCCCAGCTCCAGCTCCCAGACACTCACCTCCCACCAACTCATTCCCTTCACTGCAGGGGGTGGGGTTCCCCCAACCCACCCACAGCCTCCCACCTGCCTAGCAGCCCCCACCCACTGTGGGCCTGCCTGTGCACTTGAGGGGATCCAGGTCTACAGGGGCTGAGAAGGGTGGGGGGCAGGACAACACAAAGAACTGGCCAGTCTGGGTTAAACAGTGGACCTACAGCAGGAGCCAGAACCGCGATGACAGAAGCTCTCGCGCCTGATAAGGGTTTGACGTTGCCAAGAAGGCACCAAGAGGGGTGCACTGGGTGACTGGGGCCTGCAGGGTCTGGGGTCAGCCACGGGGAGGAGGGACAGGAAAGGACTCGGTGGCACTGACTGGACTACGGGTCCTGCTAAGAGTCTGGAAGTCCAGGTAGGGTCCAGAAGACCCCTGGGGTATCGGAGGCTTACAGAGACTCCAACGGTGAGTGGGAGGCTGAGTGGGCAGCTTTTACGGGAACTTGGGGCATGAAGCCAGCCAGGTTCCCACCTCACAGTCAGTAAGAGCTGGGCGGGGGGTTGTCAGCTGTCCCCTAGCCTTTGGTACCCTGAGGGGAGGCAAGGCTCCACTCACCCGGCCTGGGAGGGCAGCCCCCCACATCCGCACCCTCCTCCTGCTGGATGCCCTTGAGCTATTCCGGGCACCTGGTGGCAACTCAACCAGTCTGGCCAGACCGTGGGGGGGGAGGGGGAGGAAGCTGACCGCCGCCCCCAGGCCTTCCTGCCTGGTGCCTGGCAGCCCAGCCCCTGCGATTCACACTGGCCGTTGGGCTGCTGGCCCTGAGCCCAGCCCCCTGCCAGCCTGCCGCGGCTGCTCCCCAAATCCCCCAAGTAAACATCTTGGAGCGTCTGCTACCTGCTGGGCACAAGGTTCACCTTGATGGTGGCCTGGGGATGGTCAGCATGGAGCTGGTGGGGTCCCAGCCGACCTTCTATCCTCGGCATCCAGGTGTGCCCTGCCCAGAAGTCAGACTTCCCTGATGGGGCTCACGACCCCCCGGGGTCTGCACCCGGCTCCCTCCAGCAAAAGCCACGGCTCACGCTCTACCCCCCACCCCCTGCTCCGGGCCGAGGTCTCGGTTCCCCCACACCACCTGGCGATGGAGCAAAGGGTTCAAGGGCACTCTGGGGAGCCACCGCCCCAGTCTAGAATCCAGGGACCATGCTGGCCGGCATTTTCCGTGTGGACGGCAGACAGAAGGACTGTCCAGCTCACCTCCCGGGCTGCCCAGGCCCTGCTCAGGAAGAGAGGACCAGGCCAGCAACTCACCCATGGGGACGAGACCTGGACTGTTCTTGGCCCCAAGTCCCTCAGGGCCGGGCGAGGGACCTCATCAGCACCCAAGGGCTGAGCCCCTGCAGGTGCCTGGGCAGGGTGGCGGGTGGCGGGGGGTTCGGCCTTTGAAACCCAGATACCTCCCTATCCACCAGACTCCACTCTCCACACCTGCCTAGTCGCTTGCAGGTGACATCAGACCCACTAAAGCCCCCCCACTGAGAATTAACACCCCATGGACAGATGGAGGAGGAAGCAGAACTGACCCAGCCCACCCGGCAAAGAGCTAAACGGTGACCCGCTGCCACCACCTCCCTCAGAACAATCAAACTCACACCAAATCAAGCAATGCAAACTATCACTGTCCATCTCAAATCAAAATCCTCTTTCCTGATTTACGGGTTCCCGAGAACTAAGCTCAACACCAGCTTTCTGTAAAGGTCTGGTTTTCGGCACGTTTACATAGCTGCCTTTGTTCCTATAAAATCTGGAAGCTGCCTTCTGTGGGCTGTCCCCCCACCCCTCGCCCCCCTGAGCACAAAGGGAGGTATTTCTGCGTGAAATCCATCTCCCGTCGGCTGGGCCCCGCTCTGAAGCAAAAATGAGCGCAGTAAATTCTGGGGAGGAATTTGTTTAACCTGTAACCTTAAGGCAATAAGTGTGGCGCTAAATGTTTTGGCGCGCTCTGATGTATTTTTACAACACTTGGCAAGACTGTGCTGGAAGCTGCAAGCTAACCGCAGTGGGAGGGGCTGCAGGGTGGGGCCACTAATGTGCTCATGCTCCTTGATGGAAAAAGTCCCGAAGCCTGGTGGACCCACAGCACACCCATCCACCCATCCATCCATCCATCCATTCATTCATTCACTCACCAGCCAGTTCTCTCTCTAGCCAGGTTAGTTGCTGGCAGACAAAACCATAAAAGATACAGTCCCGGCCCTGGCCCCTGGCCGCCCCCATGTAGCGGGGCAGGCAATGATGAGTGAGGTGCTTTGGAACATACCCGACTGTCACCCCCAGAAATCAGGGGGACAGCCGAAGGAAGGAGGAGGTGTCAGAAGAGCTTTGCCATGCTCCAAGTCACCCAACGCCGGCACGGGCGCCTTCACAAGGAGTGAGCCCCCCGGTTGCAAGAGGTGTGCAAGAAGCAGCCAGTAAGCTTTGGAGTCAGGCTGCCACAGAGAGGCGGCTGACGCCCCATCTTTCCCCGTAGAGATAGCAGGCTTCCCAGGGCCCAGCAGCTGTGGGGTAGAGCCTGCTTTCCTTCTTGTGAACTGTGGAAGGAGTTGGAAGGAGGTGGTGGGCAGAGGCCACAAGGGTGGGAGTGCATCCACCTTGGAGTCTCAGCCCCACACCGAGGGAGGCTCCAGCCCGATACAGCTCCCACGCCAGCCTGCTTTGTAAGACTGATTGTCCATCCTAGGCGGCCGAACTCCCGTGCCATCAGCTGCCGCAGAATGAGGGGCCTGGGGACCAGCAGGGGCTCTGGGAGCTGGATTCACCCAAGGAGCAGGGAACAGGCGGATGGCCCTCACGGGGCATCCAGCCCAGGGCACCGACCACATCACGAGGAACGACCTGTGCAGGTCGACGCTCGGGGTCTGCTCCCTCCCGGACCGCAGCCCGGACCTGGCCCATGAGGGGGCCCCAGAAGCCGTGAGAGCTTGCAGATGCCCCAATGGCCACAGCTTGGTGATGCTGGGGGGAGCAGGGCAGGGCACCAGGAGTCCCACTGGGGGGAAGGTAGCCAGAGTGTGCCGAGGGGGCACGAAGCACTCCTCTGTGGGATCGGGGCAAGGCTGTGGGGTCGCTGGGTTGGCAGGCCCCCGGCTGGCAGAGGCAGTCTGGCCTGGCGGTCATATCCACACGTTGAGTCCTGACCCTGCTTGCTCTCAAGGCCGAGCATCTTGGAAACGCCCTGACCCTCACTGAGCCTCAGATTCCACATCTGTGCAACAGGCTAATGTAACCGCTGACTGCGGCTGACACAGGCGCGTGAGGTCACCCACGAAGCCCGAGCTCCTGGAGACGTGGGGAGGTGGGGAGGCAGCCACCCAGACCTGCAGCCCCCACCATGACCCTGACTAGGGGGACCCTGGGACGGCTGAGGCTCTGCAGATCCCCTATACCCCAAGGATCTCTCAGACCCTCCACCTGGACTTCCTGACTCTTGGCGGGGGCCCCCCAGCCCGATCAGCACCGCTGAGCCCTGAACTGTCCCTCTGCCCCATGGCATTCCCAAGGCCCCCCCCAGCCCCAAATCACCCAGGGCACCCCTCTCAGGGCACAGGTGGGGCTCTGACCCCCTGGCTGCCCTCTGGTCACCATAAAGCCCTTATCAGATGAGAGAGCCTAACCCAGAACCTCAGACCCCTCCGCAGGAAATCGAGTCTTCGTCAAGATAAGTGAGAGAAGATCCCCCACCTGCGGGGTATGCCTGTGTGCCCAGGACCCCCACCTTCTCCCGACCGTGTGGCCTCAGGGGCCCAGGGAGCCAGGTGGGCCCCTTGTGGTGGGCCCGCCAGGCGCCTGGCCGCTCCCTCTGACGGAGGCCTGGCCGCGGCTGGGCCGGCGCCGCCTTCTTGAGTCAATATTGACCCAGCCTGGGATGGGGCCCGTGGCTGCGGGGGGCTTACAGGGCCCGCTCACACGCGCGGCTGCACCAGCCCGCCAGGGTGCTCACACGGTCGCTGGAAAAATAACGGTGCCTTTTTTTTTTTTCCATGAAGGGCTCGATAATGACTTCTGGAGGGGAAAAAAAAACCAAGGATTAAACCTCCGGGGGTGAAGCTCACCGTTGTGCTGGCTGCCTGGCCAGGCGACCCAGAGCCAAACGCGGAACGTTCTGGAGCAGCTCCTCTGTCCACGGCTTCTCTCCAGCGCCTCTCTCCCTGCGGCGGTCTGCAAGGGGTTTCAAGGCCAAGGTGGGATTTGGGGTAGGGGAGCAAACGGTGTCTTGGTCTCCTGGGGTTGCCCTAACAGAACATCACAAAGTGGGGGGATTTAAAAGACAGGAATTTATCCTGTCTCTGTCCTGGAGGCTGGGGTCCGGATGGGGGCATCAGCAGGACCAGACTCCCTGGGCCCCAGGGAGGATCCTTCCCTGTCTTCTGGAAGCCCCGGGCGTGTCTTGGCGTTTCTTGTCTAGTAGATGCACCTTCACCAGGGTCTGCCTCGCTCGGTGTGTGACTGTGTCTCTCTGTCTGTCCCCCCTTCCATAAAACACCACTCAGGAGGGACTAGGGTTACCCTGCTGGCCTCATGTTAATTGACAACATCTGCAAAGAAAGACTGATCTCCAAACAAGGTCACGTTCACAGGTACAGGGGTCAGGACTTATGCGTATCTTTCTGGGGGACACAATGCACCCCATAACCGATGGGAAACTATGTGTGTCCTCATTGTATTTCACACAGAGGTTGGATACACACAGGCAAAGTGACGTTCAATTGGCCGCGTCCCCGAGGGAGGGGACAGTGGGTAGACTGAGGGGCCAGGGACTTCCGAGCCCGAGGACGGTCCCTTCCTGCAGCCCCCCATGACCGAGCTCTGATTTGTGTGGCTCCCCGACAAGCGCCCCGGGGTGGCAGCAATAACGGTCGCCTTGGCATCTGGAGCTCGTAGTTCGCAATGTCTGATACCTGACTCTGACCCCAGGGCATCGGCCTACCCGTCTCCCAGCCCCGAGGATGGCAGTGCCGCTCGCTGGAGGCTGGGGGTCCCCAACCTCCTGCCCACGGGAACCCTGGGATTCCCATCCAGCAGGACTGCGAGGTGTGTGGGGGGGGGGTGCTCACTGGGAAACTGATTTTTGTTATCATTTAATAGATTTTTTAAAATGTATATTTTAAGTTTAGGTGCAGTTTTAGGTTTTCAGAAATAGCGCAGCGAGTACAGAGTCGCCCGCACCGTTTCTCCTGTTCCTACCGTCCGGCGTTGGCGTGACACGTGTTTACACGTGACGCACCCGTCTCAACACATCGTTATTCACTAGGGTCCATCTGCACTTACGCTGGCTTCACGCGCACAGGTCAGCGTGTCTGCCTTCATCACAGTGTCAGGGAGAAGAGTTTCACACCCTAAAAATGCCCCGGCTCCACCTAGTCATTCTAACCAGATTCCGCCCCCACTCTGGCGGGTACTGGCATGCTGTCAGGTTGGGCACAACACCTCTCTGAGCCTCAACGTGCCCATCTGTAAGATGGGAGTACATGGAGGTCCCAGAGTGCCCCCTAAGATCACACGAGAGGGCTTAAGGCTGAGCCAGCGCAGAACGAGGCGCCCCTGAAGGGAGCTGTCATTTCTGTTGGCAACGTCACAGACCCAGAAGCCACCCAGCGAGCAAAGGCTGGCGGAGGGTTCTGGTCCCGGCTGCGCACACACGAGCATCCAGCTCCGTGCCCTCACCAATCCCCGCTGCACCCCAGAACCGAGTCACTGCTGGACCGAGTGCCCACGGCAGGCCCTGTCCCCCAGATGCATCTTTCACGGGGAAGGGGCTCGTCAGGTCTCGCTGTCTGGACTCGGCCCCTCTTAGTAGCAGAGATTCCCACTGAGGCTGGGGTGCAGACTGTCCTGTCCCCCACCATCAGGGCCCCTGGGAAGACCCGCCATGTGCCCTGGGAGAGGAGAACATGGCTCTGTCTCCAGGGCGGCCCGGGGGCTAAGGTGGGGTGGGGGTGGGGTGCTCTTTGCAAAAAAGGACAATTCCGTGGGGAAGTCCTGGGGGCCTCATGCAAACGAGCCCCATCAGGCTGTTTTGTGAGGAGCGGGCACCACGGCAAGGAGGTAGGGAGTGACCTGGGGGCCCACAAGCGCATCCCCCATGCCCACCACCTCCCACGGCCTGCAGAATTAGCTGGCAAATGGAAGGAACAGGTAACAGGTACCCGAGGGAGGGGTCCACCCCCTCCAGGATCTCACAGCCAGGGAGAGAAGAGCTGGAGCCTGGCCGTGAAACGCCATCGCAAACTGAAATGCAATTTGTCTACTCTGAAAAGGAAACCAAGCCCGCCTCGCCCCTGCTTGGCGACAATGTGACTTTTCCTCCAGACGGGAGAGGCCGCCCACTCCCCTCGGCTGCATCCAGCACCAGTGGGAGTCTCCACTGAAGGCTCTCCCTCCTGGGACGGCGCCCACGGAACCCTGACGCCCTGAGCACGCCTGACACTGGAGATCGAGACACTGGCTCAGTGGCGGTCCGGGGCTCCAGGCTGGAACATCCCCTCGGCCTGGCCAGGGAGCGGGGCTGGTATTTAACGACAGGAAACGCTCCCGCCAGCCACTTCCTGTCCAGGTTGTCCGGCATCCCTGCGGCTCCCGCGGGGCCTGGGCGGCCGTCCCGCGCCTGGACACGGTGGAGGAGGCCAGGCGAGGCTTTGTGCCCACCCCACCCCCACCACCCAGAGCCAGCTCTCGGGGACGCCTGCCGGGCCCTCCCCGGCTCTGTCATGGGGTGTGTCTGCAGGGCAGGATCTGAGTATCCCGTGACCCAAAGGTGACTGCACACTCCCCTGAACCCAAAGGTGACTGCACACTCCCCTGAGGGACGCCACGATAGAGAGAGAGAGAGAAAAGAGGGGAAGGGAGAGAGAGAGCGACAGAGAGGGAGGGAGTGGGGTTGAATCTTACCTCGGCTCAGGACCATCTCTCGACTAGAACCCTCAATGACAATCACCTCCGTGGGCACTGCGAGGGCCTTCTGGAGGCCAAGGAGAGGACAGGCACCCGTGGCCCTTCGTGTGGGCCGGTGGCCAGAGGAGCACAGGAGGCAGATTCCGGAAGAAGGTCTGCGGAAATCACCCTCCGCTCGGCGGCCTATTAGGAGCCCGTCCATTGCCCAGAGCAGCAGGAAGCCAGCGCAGGGACAGCCAGGCCTCGTGCAGCGGGACAGGGAGGCCCCAGGGCAGACGGTGGAGGGCGTGTAGGGACCTTGGCCTCAGTGGGGACGCTTGTTACAGCAGCAGCCCCAGCCCAGCCTGGCCAATGCTGGCTCGACCTCCACCACTGGGGCTGGGGCCCCCTTTTACTCCTCTGCCCAAGGCTGCGTGAAGGAGCCGAGGACATGATTACCTGGAACATCACAGAGCGATGGGCAGGCCCACAGAGCCCTACTCAGACACAAGACTCAGCAGAGCCTCTCAGGGACCCTCCCCTGACATCCTGCGGAGAAGGTGGGGTCCCCATATGGGCTCCCCTGGTCCCCCATCCTGGTGGTAACTACATGCCTGTATCTACCTGTTCGGCTGGAATGAGGGAGGGCGGGGCCAGGTCGGCTTCTGTCCAACGTGCACACGCGCGCACACACACGCACACACGTGAGCACACACGTGCACACACGCACACACATGCACACGTGTGTGCACACATGGACACAGACATGTACATGCACACACTCACACACGTGCATCCACACATACATGCACATGCACGCACGCGCACACACACACATGCACGCACATACCCACACGCACGCACGCACACGCACGCACGCACACACGCGCACACACACGCACACACGCACACCAGCAACAGGTAGTGGGTTGCAAAGGCAATGACATTGCCTGGCGTGGTCCCCAGATGCCTAGCCCACTGCCAGGATGCTTGTTACTCACCCGAAAACGGGTTTGGTCTGTGCCTCAGGGCAGCTCCTCTGGGGATGGAGCTCACCTGGATCAGCCCCTCCTAGCCCCTCTGCCCAGGGCACCAGGCTTACCCTCCCTGTGAAGGTCTCACCAGCCTGGGTGTGGTGTCCAGCAGTGCCCAGGGACACAACCCACCCACCCAGCCTGGGTTCAAGTCTTGCTCAGCGACCTTGAACAAGGTGTGTTACCTCAGTGGGCTGCACCCCACTCTGAGGCCTTCAAGTGCAGTCAGGACGGGTGCTGGTCAGCCCCTGGTGGAGACCAGTGTCCACTGTGGGTGGTGTCCCAGCTGGGGCAGGGTTATTGACTAACTGACAGGTATATCCTTCCAGGGCAGAGGAGACCCTCCCTTCCAATGCCACCCCCAGCCCAGCCTTGAGATGCCTAGAGTTGGAAACAGGGGTGCCACCCGGCGGCAGGAGACCAGGAAGCAGGTGCTCACAGGTAAGATTCGAATCCAGCTCCCCGAGGCCACTGGGTCACAAACATGGGACAGGTTGAGCCTGCTGAGGCCAGGACCCAATGCCACACCCCCCAGTCCACGACCTCTGCCAGTCTGCCCTCCCTGGGTGGCCCCGCAACAGCCCAGCATGGGCGCCTCCACTCTGACACTTAGCGGAGGCCCCAGACCCGTGAGAGGTTCCACTGATTGGCGGGGAGGTCCAGTGTCTGTGGGTGGCTTTTCCTGGCGATGCCTGGGGCAGCCAGTGCTGGAGAGACGGTCTCCTCCTGTCCCCCCGCCCCCCTCCCCTTCTCTTGTCTGTCCTCCTGTCCCCCCTTCTCTCGTCTGCCCTCCTGTCCCCCCGTCCCATCTCTCCCCTCCCGTCCTCTCCTCTGCCCTCTTCTCTGTCCCCCCTCCACTCTCCATGCCTTTCCTCTCCCCCTCCTCGCCCCCCTCTGCCCTCCTCTCCTCTCCCCTCTTCTCTCTCCCACCTCTCTTCTCTTTCCTCCCCCTGCTTCTCCCAGTGTGGAGCACCCCTGCACTCCACTGTCATCTTCCTCTAGCTGGGAAGAAAAGTTTGCTTGTCGCTTCCAAAGGGCAGAACCAGCCACCCAAAGCCCTCTCCACGTCTAAATATTTATCCCGGGTCGTGACACAAAAATGAATAAACCCTCTGCCTGGCCAGGCTGCGTCCCCTGCTTTGCCTCGGAGAGCTCGGCCAGCGGCCCTGCCCCAGCGTCCTGATTGGAATCACAACGGCTGCGTCGCAGTGCCCAGCCCCGCCGCCCCCCAGTCCCGTACAAAGCACCCTCCCGGCCATTATCATTCCGGAGCCGAAATCCACCCCGGCGTGAAGCTCGTCCGTCATTCAGCAGCTCGTAATGACTTGTCAGTTCCTTGCCCTGCCATTTTCTGTCCAATTAATTCTTTTATTGTGCACCGGATAAAGAAAGACAAAGGCGCCCGGCAATAATGATTCATTAAGATGCAGTGCCTCCCGGCGAACTTGGCCCCACACCAGCAGCCCCTCTGCCCGCTGGCCCCGTGCCCTTAACCCTTTGCAGAGTCCTGGAGCCGGGCGATGCCGCTGCACCTGGCACAGGCGCCCCGCCTGCACAGCCTCAGCGCAGGGGGCTCTAACGTCGCCAGGGCCATTCCCGGGAAGAACCTGCTGACCCACTTCGGGGACCTCGGCGGGGTCGGGGGGGGGGGGGCTCAGGAGGCCCCTCGCGCTTTCCCAGGCCCAGGCCCTGTGGAAAACCAGCCCTGGTTTGGGACTTCTGGGTGGCCCCTGGACCAGGCGGGCTGCCCTGGGGTGACCCCTCCAAGGCTGGGCTGGAGGGGGGCTGAGTCAACAAGTCACTGAGAGGCACAGGGGTACGGCGGGGTGTGAAGAAGACCCAGAAATCCCGGGGACAGGACCTGCCCCAGGTGTGAGCAGCCCCCAAGCAGACAGGCAGGAAGACGCCCATCACGTGCCACTCCTCAGACACACCAAGCCCTCCTCAGTTAATCCCTGTGGTCACGGGACGGGGAGGGTGCGAGAGCGGAGGCACAGAGAAGTCAACTAACCTGCTAGATGGTGCAGAGCACCTGACCCCACCAGCCCTGCCTTCACGTGGGAGGATCCCCGACAGAGGAGGCTGCAGGTCTCGGCCCCCAGGGCAGGAGGGTGAGGAGAGGCCAGGCCAGGTGGGCGTGAGCCCGCAGCCCTTGGAAGCCCCTTCCTGGCTCCGTTCTGCCCTCCCACCCCCCACCAGAGTGGACAGCTAACAGCGGATCCGCCCCTGAAATCCCCCAAGCAGGAGCTCCCCTCAGCCCGGCCCTGAGGGGCTTCTCCAGCTCACAGGTGTAGGGGACGGGTCGGAAAGCGGTTTCCCCTTTCTGTCTGAACAGGGCATTTGCTCGGGGGAGATCAGAGGCAGTGCCCTGTTCTGGGGAGGAAATGAAAATGAGGAGCACCCCCCAGTCTGTTCCTGGGATGGGATGATGGGACGCTGCTCTTGGGGAGAACCAGACCTTGAGAAGCTTAGGTGAGCGCTCGCGGACGTGGGGCGAGGCAGGGCCCAGGAGGGTCTTGGGAATAACCCTGTTCACTGGAAGCTTTTTCTCCTGCAAAACTAGCCACGATCCGGGGCAGGACCAGAGCTGCCCCGAGGGGGTCCCCCGGCCCCCCACCCCAGGTGTCACCTGAGGACCCCAGGCCCCCAAGGCCCGGCCATGGGCTCAGCCTCGATGCCAGAGTTAACTCCAAGGGGGAGAGAGGGTGGACAGAGGGCCCTCTGGCTATAGGTCCCTTCCCCGCCCAGCCCCATGCTTCAGCTCGGCCAGGGCCCCTGCTGAAACTGGCTGCTTGTCATGTTCTCTTTGCTATGAACAGGGACAGGCTCCATCCCCAAGATAGAGTGCTCCTCTGGGAAGTGGAGGGTCTTCTCTGTTCCCACATGGGGTGCCCGGTGGCCAACCCCGTGGCCAGGGTAGAGGAGGCTAGGAAGGGGCTGGCCGGGAAAAGGTGCTGCTGGGAACCCGTCCCCCCCGGCTCCTCCTGATGGTCAGCAGGGAGGGACAGGGGTGCTGCCTGGGCAAGGCCCAAGGTCCCAGGCACTGGACACTGCCCTTGGCACTCACCAGCCAGAGGCTGGGCGGCAGGCCCAGGCACTGACATGGGTCATCAGTGTCCACCCCGTCTTGGCCTGCCAGTTCGACCCTCGGCCGCCCCCAACTGGGCCCCCGTCTCCTGAACCCTGCCGGGGGACAGGCCAGTGGCCCTCAGGGGTTGGTCTGGAAAGGCTGTGGAGGGGGGTGGGACCAAACCTCTCCTCTCACAGGAGTCGGGGGCTGGCCCAGGAGGCTGAGCCTGTTTTCTCCTGGAGGTTGTCTGGGGTTGAGGGATGCCTGGCAGTCACAAGAAAGGATGGGATGGGCTCTTTCATGAGGGGCAGGGGCGGGGTGGGGGGGCGGAGCCTGGGTAGAGGGGGCAGGGGCGGGAGAGGTGAGGAGAAGGCCTCTTGGTGCCCCTCAGCCCAGCCAGGGTGGGGACTTGCGGGGGGCTGCCCATGCCCCCTCCCAAAGTTTCCCGAAGCTTAAATATGGGAAGACCCACGGAGGATAGGCCGGGTCAGGGCCTTGGGAGGCTCCCACGAGGGCAGGGGGGAGGCCGTCCTGTGAGCGGCAGCAGGAGCCTGGACCTCCAGGAGTTAACCCTCGGAGCCCGCCCAAACGCAGCCAGCCTGGCAGGGCCTGTGGGTCCTTGGCAACCTGGCAAGGCCGAGGCAAACTCGGCGCTGCAGAGGGGCAGCCGAACTGGCCTTGGCCAGCCAAGCACCAAGGGTTCAATGCTGAGGGCCATATGGGCCAGGCCAGCCCTTGGCTGGGTGTGGGACAGGCTGGGCGGCTCCACGGGGGCGGTGGGCGGCCCTTGCCCAGCTTTCGGCAGCCCTACCCCCAGGCTCCCGCCCAGTCAGGCCAGGCACAGCCCCGCCTCACAGATGCTGGTAAATCAGGGAGGCTCTTCCCAAACACTGCCCCTGGCAGCCTGGACCTGACTCCCCAAGGGTGAAGGGGCAGGGCCTGGAGGGCAGCCACTTGGGCGCCTGCAGGTGAGGGGTCGCAGGGAGGGAGCCCCTCCACCAGGCCACCACGCTAGACCGCAGACACCACTGCCCTGCGCGTTCAGACGCCCAAGGAAGTGCAACTCTCCCCATCCCTGACTGAGGGGGCCGGGGAGGCCAAATCCTCACAGACTGGAGAGGGCCAGCTCCCCATTCGGGAAGCCCCCCGCGTGCACCCCCGCAGCCTGGCAGGGGACAAGGCTGTGCCTCCCCACAACCGTTTTCTCCCTAGAAACGCTTCTGCCAAGCAGACAATTCTGCCGGGTTCCTGCGGGGCTTTCAAGCAGCTCCCAGCTGGCTGCATGCCAGGGCCCGAAAATGCCGCCAGCTCCCCGCACGGCACCGCCACCCAGAAATCGGCTCCAGGGCCTGCTTGGGAGGAAGCCCGGCCTGGGTCTGCTCCATCTGGACCTGCTTTGCTATCGAAGAGGCCCCCCCAAGAAGGAAGACGCATCGCCCCGCTTCCCAGAGCATCTGAGACAGGAATCAGTGAAAGGCGGTTACGTCGGCTGAGAGGAGGGTGGGAAGTCTCGCCACCCTCCCTGGGGCCAGGAAGCTGCCCCCACTCTCGGTGGGGACCGGGGTGGGGGGCCCAGGCACGCTGATGACCACGTCCTCCTGAGAATTTAGACAAGCCTTTCTTCGACTCGGGGGAGTTCAGGGTTAAATTGGGAAGCCGTGAGAAAACCTTGGCAGGGCAACCACCACCTAATTCCTTCCACAAGGGACCCCACGGCCACTCATCCCCAGGTGGGGGGAGAGCAATGCACAAAACACACCCCACGTAGATAAAAAGCTTTTTTTTTAATTTTATCAAATCGATCTGTACAAAAGTTAGCGTTGCTTGATCAGGAAGTAGCGAGACACAGCAGGTAAGTGATAGCCAAAGTGTCCCAAACTCACAGAAAAATAGATTGCATAAAAACGAGTCTGCTGCAGCTCCCCGCCCCCCAGGAAAGCAATATGCAAAAACAACAACAAAAAAAGTTTTTTAGAAAAAGGTAGGAAAGAGTAGAAAAAGTATAAAGAAGCAACCTCTCCGATGTACTTCAGTTTACGAAGTTTTCAAGGCACAGGTGTCCAGGAAGTAGCATAGGGTGGAAGCAGTGCAGGTAAACCAGGTGTTATTCGTCGAAAACTAAGAAGCGAAAAACGTTCAGTGGAGAATGTTTCAGTTTCACAGCTTGGCAGGTGACGCCTGGTTCCTAAGAGCCAAATGATCCTATTTCTCCAGCCACCCTTCCCAGAAAATTCCAGTCTTGTACCACTCGGCACGGGTGTGAGCAGGGACGAGGTTTGGTAACGCCCCTAACTTCCCCACTCTGACATAGCCCTGGGTGCAGAGGGGCCGCAGCCTGATCACAGACACAAGGCAAACCCCTTCCCGTCCCTTGGTTTCTGGCCCCGACCTCGAGGCGGGAGCAGCCCAGGCCTCCCCACAGCCTCCACCTGCCTGGGACAAGAGCGCCAACCCCTCCCCTTTGCTAAGCTTCCCCAACTTCCATTCTGTCTTAGAAATCTACTCTTTGCACAAATGACTTCATTAACTAAAGATAAAATAATACAGAACATAAATACATTTTTAACAGCGTTCAAAATGAACCAAACACTTTTAAGCCTCCAAAATAAAAAAGGAGTGTTAGTCACAGCCAAACCTCGCGTGGAAGAGCTCTGACTACACAAAACGCCTTGGCACACAGGCGGGTTGGTCCCAAGAGATGCTCGCGTGGTGAATCCCAGGTGATAGGCCGTCGCCACAGCAACATCGTCCGCCCGTCCAGACAGCCTCCGGACCTCCAAACGCAGCCGGCCCGGCACCTGTGTTCTCTGTGCTGGCGGCTATCCCGCACCAACCGAGATGCAGAGCCAATACGCTGGTGTCTGGGCTCCTCTCGGAACAGTGACCAGGTGGCCGGCCTTCATCACGGAGTCACCAGCCCGTCGCCGCGGGGAGAGAGGAAGAAGGAAGAAAGAGCTGTCTCGGCGAGAGTCTGGAGGTTTGGAAGCAGAGGGACACCCGTGACGAAACGTGGTTTCCCTGCAGACGCCAGCGGCTGCTTCTCCCACCCTCGTGAGCACGTATCTTCCGGAAGATCTCCAGGACTGTTTTTCTTTGCCGAGAAAGCGTCCCCCTCCATCGCCAGGTCTCTCCTCCCCGCAGCCGGCGGGGGGGCGCCTCAGGGCCGGGTCAGCGTGGTGTACACGGGCTGCTCCCAGTTACTGGTGGGGCTGTGGGCGGCCGGCATGGACAGGCCGTTGAGCAGGGGCGAGGCATAGGGCCGACGGGACGAATGGAAGTAGGGGTACTGGTACAGGCTGGACGGGTAGCCGGGGTACGGGCCGTAGTAGCTGGAGGCCTGCAGGTCGGTGTAATCGCACTGCGAGCCGCCGAAGGAGCTGGCGGACACGGAGGGCGCAGCCGTGGTGACGCAGGCCTGTGCGCTGTAGGAGCCGTAGTCGGCTCGGCTGGGCGAGCTGCCGTGTGACTGATCACTGTAGTGGCTGGGGCTCAGCTGCTCCGTCTTGATGTGGGGCCGCGGGGGGCCTGCCTCGGTGGGCGACGCTGAGGCTGACGAGGCCCCCTTGTGGGCCCACACCGGAGACGCCCCCACGCTGGCCGCCCCTGCGTGGGAGTAGGAGGCGCCCCCGTAGGAGCCAGCGGCCACCTGGCTCGGCTCGGCGGTGATGGCCGAGTGGCCGTTGAGGGGCAGGTACTGGTCAAACTCGTGGACGTCAAAGGTGTCCATGTTGCCGATGACCTCGCTGCTCAGCTCCGAGATGTCCACGTTGCTGAAGTCGATGTTCTGGCGGCCGCTGTCCACCAGGCGGCGGCCCTCCAGCTTGAGTTCCTGCTTGCCGCCGCCCCCGCCTGGGTGGTGCAGGTCTGTCTTGGGGGTGGTGGGCGGGGTGGGTGGCCCGTGGGTCTGCCCTGGGGAGAAAGCACGTCCAGGAATGAATGACCCTTCTGTGGGGGGTTGGGGGGGGCCGGCCAGGCTGGCGGGCTGGCGGCGTCGGAGCGAGAGGCAACCAACGGCCAAGCTAACCGCGGCAGGTAGGGATCAACGGCTTTTTGTTCCTTTACATTTTGCAGAAATTCCAGCCAAGCCAGACCTCCCTCAGTCCTTGCCCGAGAAGATCCACGCAGCACCGTTCTCCAGGAAGGCTTGAGGCTAATGGGGCCTCAACGTGGAGACGGGGGTGTGGGGCGAGGAGACGGCAGTCCCGGCCGGCCAAAGCTGGCACTGGGGCGTGCTTCGGGAACACGGAGCCCTGTGTGCACGACAGTTTATGCACACAAAATTCTTCTCCCCGTGGCCCAGCACAGCACACTGAGGCTTGCAGGATGTCACCAACTTGCCCCTGGCCACTCTGGTGGCCGGGACACCACCCAGTCAGCCTGATTCTGAATCTCGGACTGTTGGCACCATGTGGGCGGCTTTTTTTTTTTTTTTTTTTTCCTTGCAAGTGGAGATGATGTGAGGGTGAGGCTGCTGGGTCCTGGAGTCAGCACAGTGAGCGCCCCACAGAATCCGCACAGGCAGAGGGGAAAGAACCACTGTGGGCAGGACTCACTCAGAGACTCCCCACGTCTCAGGGCACAGGACCCAAGCAGAGCTACCAGGCCGTCAGCACTTAGAGGGGGCTACACAGCCCCCCGGGTATGAGAAACATGTGAGCAGGCACTCGGCGGACTTTTTCTGGGTGCCTGGAGAAGAGCACCTACGCTCAAGTGATCCCTGCTCTCCACCCACCCTATCAATCAGCACAGTCACAATCACAGTGCCCGCCACCCCACCTCCCCGCGTGGGTGCCCTTGAACCCACCTGCGTGGTCGCCATGGTGGTGTGTGTCGCCGAGGCCCGCGTCGGCCTTGTACATGGTGCTGCCGCCCGGGTGGTGGCCCAGCTCGGCGCCCGAGTCCGAGTCGCCCTGGCTGGCCTTCACGCTCTTCCTCCGGCGCGGCTGGTACTTGTAGTCCGGGTGGTCCTTCTTGTGCTGCACGCGCAGCCGCTCAGCCTCCTCCACAAAGGGGCGCTTCTCAGTCTCGCTCAGCAGGCTGCGGGGCCATGCGATGTGTCAGAGTCGGGGTGTGCCCGGCTCTGGTGCCCCACGCCCCACAGTGTCCCAACACCAGCACCCATGCCGCTCTGAGCACTGGCCTGCGGCACAGCTGGCAGCAGATACCAGGACCATTGCGGAGATGCTCGGAGTGACCCAGGCCAACCCCAAACCAGGAACCACTGAGTTCCTCATCCCTGCACCAGTGCCCAGCGCTCCCCCAGCGTGAGGATGGGCAGCTCGAGCTCCAGACCACACTGGCCCGGTCTGTAGGAGTGTTACAGGCAGACAAGCAGCCGGAGCCAGACCCGTACATCTCCCTCCCCACCTTCCTCCTTTTACTTCCCTCTCCGAGGGTGTGTATGTCCTTCCCTTTGGGGTTTTTTTACGGAGGACGGGGCCAGATCCAACTGAGAATTACACCGGGACAAAAGCGAAACATCCCGGAATGGTGCTGGGACTTGGGCGGGCAGCTGAAGCCATTCCCAGACTTGCAGGAACAGTTGCAAAAGCCCATGCCCCTCGCCGAGGCTCAGACACACACTGGCCCCTCAGACCCTTCCAGAAGCCGGCCTCTAACTGCCTGCAGGACAGGGCATTGCGGGGAGTGCGGGAGCTGCCCAGGGCCACAACCCACCATCCGGTCCACGGGCGGCTGTGCCCCAGACCCAAGCAGAAGGCAGGAAGGAGACACATGTGCTCTTGGAGACCCCTGAGCTCCGAGCTCTGGTGCAGAAGCCAGGAGCAGGAGTCAGGGAATCAGCACCCCAATCCCAGAGATCCATCTCAAACCCAGGCAGAGGGTGTCTGGCAGCGGTGGGCGCTGTGAGCTGCCACCGCTGATGTCCTACTTTCGGCTTCCAAGAACAGAACAAAACAACGGCCCCACCACGCCAAAGTGCACCCAGTCGGCCTCCCCGGGAGCCCTTCACCTCACCCCTTCCTTCCCAAGGGGCGCGGTGGAAGCAGAGGAGGAGGAGAGCTGTGGAACAGGGCCTGCCGGGGGGCCACTGCCTGCCTTCCGGGGGAGCCGGGGAGCCCGGGAGCAGAGCCTTCCCAAAGAAAGGGAGACCTCCAAAGGGCAGCTTCCCACTGCGCTGGGCCTTGCTTCCAGACCTTTCCTCGGGGAGGAACGGGCCTCGCAGCTCGCGCTCCTGGGTCCGCACTCCGCGTGGCAGCAGCTCCCCCCGGGTAGGGGACTCCGGGCTCCGAGTGCCCTGGGGGCATACCCTCCTCCTGTCCTCGGCCAGCCCAGAACCCGGCACCCCGCGCCGGTCGGCTCGCCAGGGGGTGTTTTTCCTCTCGGACCCGCCCGGGAGCCTCGCCGCTGTCCTCCCACGCCCGGCCCGCGCCCCTCGCCCGGCCGGCTCACCGCCACAGCTTGCCCAGCGTCTTGCTGAGCTCGGCGTTGTGCAGATGCGGGTACTGGTCGGCCAGTTTGCGGCGCGCCGCCTGCGCCCACACCATGAAGGCGTTCATGGGCCGCTTCACGTGCGGCTTGGCTTTGAGCGCGCCGCCGCCGCCGCCGCGCACCGGCATGGGCACCAGGCTCCAGTCGTAGCCCTTGAGCACCTGCGACACGGCGTCGCGGATGCAGGCTGGGAAGCGCTCGTCCGCCGCAGCCTCGCCTGCGTCGCCCC
>NW_004443960.1:724763-744839 GCF_000243295.1 Trichechus manatus latirostris | reverse complement strand
GGCGGCGCGTCCGAGTCTGAGTCCTCCACGTGTGACATGGAGCTGGCGGTGCCCGACGGGCTGCAGGGCGGCTGCGCGCGCGCCTCGCTCATGTCCAGCATCGGGGCCGCGCGCGGGGCGCTCTGAGGGAGCCGGGACCGCCGCTCCTCGCCCCAATGTCGCCGCGCGGGCCAATCTGCGCCCCCGCCGCCCGCTTCTTCGCTCCGTCGCTCCGTGAGGCTCTGCAACCGCGACAAGTTTCTTTAAGCGGCGGCCACGAGGCCCCGCCCCCGCCCGGCTCCCCATTGGTCGGAGCGCGCCCCGCCCCCGGGGGCGGTGCCTGGCCCCCCGCCCCCCCCACCCTTCAAGAAGGCGCCGCGGTCCGAGCCCCACTCCGCGCGCCCCACGTGGTCCGGCCGCTGCCCCGCGCGCCCCGCCGCCGGGATGTGCTGGGGTCCGGGGCTACCCCAAGGAGGGCTGGAAAGGAGACAGGGGGCAGGGCGTCCTGGGTGCCCTGGGTGCCCTGAGCCCGCTGGGGCTCTCCGCAGAAGGAGAAGCTTCTTTGCGCCCCATCGCCCCGGTCCTGCGAGGAAGCGGGACCTCAGGGGCCTTTCACCCCAACACGCGTCTTGAGCCCCGACGTCTGGCCCGCAGCCAGGAGGCGCCGGGCACAACCCTGCCGCCTGCGGCCTCGTGGAGGCTCAGCAGCGGAGCGCCAAAGCTGATCCCCGCCCGCCGCCTGGCGCGACGTGCTGGGGCCACCCAGCGCGCCCAAGTCTGCAGGCCGCGCGCAGAGCCGGGTGACCCAAGCCCCCCGGCCCTGCCGGGTGAGAGAGAGCGTGGAAAGCACTGGCGGGGGCGCTGGGCCGGGCCTGGCTCATCCCCGCTGCTGAGTCCCCAGGGCCGCCCAGCGGATGGCGTGGCCGGACGCGGGGGCCTGGGACCTTCCGGGCGTGACCCGAGGTGTGGGGCGCCGAAGCTGTGCGGCCCTGGGTGGTCGGCGGAGGCGGAGGCCGCTCCGGGCCTCTGCGCCCTGGGTGCGGGGAGAGGAGGAGGTGGGCGCGCCCGCGGAGGAGGGGAGAGGGCGGGGTGTGCCGCCCTGGTGGGGGCGGCGGGGTCGGAGAGGGGACATTTGCCTCGAGGCGAACGCTGAGCTGCGGCTCCGAGTCCCCACCCGAGGCCGCCTCCGCGAGCTGGCCTCGGGCCCGGCAGTCCTCGAGGGCGGCTCGGATTCTTTCCGCAAACGCGCCGGGAGGCGACGGACTGGCAGCCCCAAGAGCTGCACCATTCCCCTCTTTGGACAGCCGGCGCGGGACCCAGTGCGTCCCAGAGCTTGCGACCCGGTGACCCTGCGTCAGGGCACCGCTTTCCCCAACCGCGCACCACCCCCAAGTAATCACAGCTCTGGCGAGTGGCCGCCACAGCCGCAGGAGACAGACGCCGTGTCGCGGACCCGGTCAGCGGAGGGGCTGGTCTGTGAACAAAAAACCGCAAACCCAGACTCCAAGGGTCGTGCTGGAGCGTCACCCCGTGCGCCTTTGCCAACCCGCTAGCACCACTTCAAAGGGTGCGCCTCCCATGCCCACCCCTGGCTGGGGAGAAGATGCCGCCGCTGAGGTCGCCCGAGCCAGGGAAAGGGGACTCTATCTTCCCACAGCCTCCGCGGCAAATTCCTTAGAAAAGAGGATGTGCGCCCTTAACCCTGCCCTGGCAGTCTTGGACCCATGCGGTCCCAGGACTGCCCCTAACCCCAAAGCTGAATATTTGGGGAGCCTGCTGCAGTGCCTGGAAGCTGGGGCGCAGCGACCTCTGGGGGCAGCGAGGACCTGGGGCAGAGGGGGGAGGGGCACGGCGCCTGGGCAGCCCAGGTCTTCCACCACCTGCCAGGGCGACACCCTTGTCTTTGCGCTTGACCTGGTCCAGTCGCCCTGACCTTCGAGAAAAGCACCATGGGCAGCATTGCCCTTTCAGGTAACTGTGTGCAGGTGGACAGTGTCCTGGAGTGGCCTTTCTCCCGCCCACCCCTCCAACTCCCTTTGCTCTGAGGCACTTGCTGGTATTGACGCATCAGAGGTCGGGCGGGAAAGCCCCTCTCTGGGAACGGGTGTTTCTTTCCCTGGAGCCCCCTCCCCATGGCTCCGATGTGGCGTCCAAGAGACCAGCCACAGGGCTGCCTGGGCGCACCCATGGAACTGATTGGCCCACCCAGGACCCTTGCAAATGAAAGCAGTCCTTCACCAGAGGGGCACGAGGAGGACAGATACAGGTGCCCCAAACTGTCACACTCCTCCAACCCGTCCCTGGGTCAGTGTCACCGGTTGGGGGGCAGGTTGGAGTGTTACTGAAGAGCCCCGCCGGCAGCCTCTCGTCCCCCACCCTACCCACCTGTGCAGGGCCACCACACACCCATTTGCCGGGTCCCTGGACACAGCGAGGTGACCTCATCTAGCAAAGCGGATGCTAACCTGGGAGAGTTTAGTGACTGAGGTCACACACGGCGTGGCAGGCCTGCTCCTTTCCCTGAGCCACAGTGACCCCCAGGGGACTGATGGGGACACTGGTTGGTCGCCCTGGCATACAAGTGCATCTACACTCCCAGGCGATGGGTAGGAATGGGGGCATCCCTGCAGGGTACGGTCCAGGCTGGCTGAGAAAGTATGTGGGCATGTCCCCTGAATGTGGTCAAGAGAGAGGGTGCAGCCCCTCCTGATCCCAGCACTTGGGGTTCAGGCCCAGGAGACAAGGGCAGGCAGATAGCATGCCTGCTAGTTCCCCAAAGCCCCCTTAGTTAGGGTCGTCTCTAGGCCACGTAGGGGCCTGCATCCTCCGCTGGTGCTGACTTCCCTTCATGACCTCTGTGGCCAGAGGGGGCCCTGAGTGGCCCCCAGGACATGGCTTTGAGAAAGGGAGTCATCTGGGGTGGGCTCATGTGTCTGCCAAGTATTTATTAAGTGCCTGCTGTGTGCCAGGGGCTTTTCTAGGTGTGGGGGCTACAGCTTGGAAGGACGTTGCACAGTCCGTGCCCTGGAGATGCTAGAGATGAGGCAGACGGCAGACGAGCAAATAAGCAAACACATCTCAAGGGAAGGCTTCTTGGAGGAGGTAACAATTCAGGGGAGACCTGAAGCTTCCAGCCACATGAAGAGAGAGTGAGGAAAGCATTCCTGTTGGGGAACAGATGTACAAAGGCCCCGAGGCACCGGGAGCACAGGGTGTCGGGACCGAGAGGGGCCATGGTGCTTTGAAAACTTGTAGGGCAGCTATTCGACCGCCTCTCCATGCCCCTCCCGGACCACGCACCCTTGTTGCGGACCCGCTCCCCTCCCCCATTCCCTTAGCTCTCCGTTCTCGCCTCCCCCCGTCCCTTAGCTCTCCGTTCTCGCCTCCCCCCGTCCCTTAGCTCTCCGTTCTCGCCTCCCCCCGTCCCTTAGCTCTCCCTTCTCGCCTCCCCCCGTCCCTTAGCTCTCCCTTCTCGCCTCCCCCCCCCCTGCATCAGCTGGTGGTGTGTGTCAGAGAAGAACTTCGTTCCACAGGGTTTTCAGTGGCTAATTTGTCGGAAGTAGGTTGTCAGGCCTTTCCTCCAAGGCGCCTCTGGGTGGACTTGAACCTGGAACATTTTGGTCAGCAGCCGAGCACTTAACCCTGTGCCCCCCAGGGGCTCCCTCAATGTTCAGAACACACATTTTAAAAAAGTGCAACCCCAGTAACTTAGCCGATTAATAAAACACCAGTTGCCGTCAAGTCCGTTCTGACTCACGGCGACCCGTGTGCGCCAGAGTAGAATCATGTTCCGTAAGGTTTTCAATGGCTTATTTTTCAGAAGCAGATTGCCAGGCCTTTCTTCTGAGGTGCCTCTGGGTGGACTTGAAACTCCAAGCTTTCAGTGAGCAGCCAAGTATGTTAACTGTTTGCACACCCAGGGACCCCTTTATTCCCACAAGCCAGTGAATTCCATTCCTTGCTCTCCAGGACCTCTGGGATCTCAGCCCCATTCAGGCCCTCGTCCCCCGGGCCCCTGCCCCTCACGGGGCTCCAGCCCTGCCCAGGCACCAAGCCCCTCTCTATGCTGGGCCCTTGGCTTCTCCAGAGCAGCAGCATCAGGGCTGGGAGGAGCTTTAGCCCGAGTGCAGGGGCAGAGCACGGTGCCTCCCCATCGGACTCACCCGGATCTTTTTTTTAATTGTGCTTTAAGTGAAAGTTTACAGTTCAAGTTAGTTTCCCATACAAAAATTTACACTCACATTCTTATGTGACCCTAGTTGCTCTCCCTATACTGTGACAGCACACTCCTCCTTTCTACCCCGCATTTCCTGTGTCCATTCACCCAGCTCCTGACCCTCTCTGCCTTCTCATCTCACCTCTGGACAGGAGCTGCCCATTTAGTCTCTTGTATCTACTTGAGCTAAGAAGCACACTCTTCATGAGTGTCATTTTATGTTCCATAGTCCAGTCGAATCTTTGTCTGAAGAGTTGGCCTCGGGAAAAGTTTTAGTTTTGGGCTAACAGAGAGTCCAGGGGCCATGTCTTCCAGGGTCCCTCCAGTGTCAGTCAAACGATTAAGTCTGGTCTTTTTACTAGAATTTGAGTTCTGCACCCTGCTTTTCTCCTGCTCCGTCAGGGACTCTCTGTTGTGTTCCCTGTCAGGGCAGTCAGTGGTGGTAGCCAGGCACCATCTAGTTCTTCTGGTCTCAGGCTGATGAAGTCTCTGGTTTATGTGGCCCTTTCTGTCTTTTGGGCTAACAACTGTGTCTATGGTGTTCTTCATTCTCCTTTGCTCCAGATGGGTTGGGACCAATTGGTGTATCTTAGATGGCCACTCGCTAGTTTTTAAGACCCAAGACGCCACTCACAGAATGGGATGCAGAAGATTTTCTTAGTAAACTTTGCTATGCCAATTGACCTAGGTGTCCCCTGAAACCATGGTCCCCAGACCCCCACCCCTGCTTCTCTGTCCCGTGAAGTGTTTGGTTGTCTTCAGGAAACTTCTTAGCTTTTGGTTTAGTCCCGTTGTGCTGACTTCCCCTGTATTGTGTGTTGTCCTTCCCTTCACCTAAGATAATTCTTATCTACTATCTAGTTAGTGAATAACCCTCTCCCTCCCTCCCCACCCTCGTAACCATCAAAGAATGTTTTCTTCTGTGTTTAAACCTTCTCTTGAGTTCTTATGATAGAGGTCTCATACAGTATTTGTCCTTTTGCGACTGACTACTCACCCTGATCTTGTCAGGAGCCTGCACGGCCGGGAGCTGTGCCACTTCATCCTGCCTGACGTCAGGATTTAATTAGGCTCCTGGCTCAAGATGCCCATGTTCCAACCCTCCCAAAGTGGAGACCTCAAGTCGTGTTTCAAGCACAACTGGGAAGGCAAATGGGGCTTAAGATAAACATGTCAGGAAGAAAAATCCCCTTTTCAGCGTGAGGGGCCCCGGCTGGCCGTGCGGCCCCTGACCTCCCCCACCACGATGGAAGGTTCCAGAGACCCCCGTGAGAGCCAAAGGCAAATTAAAACACACCCTGCAAACCGATCTCTGCGTCTCCCAAGTATTTATTTTTGTGAGGATGGGAAGGAGGGTTTAATTAAGACTGCCCGCAGGTGGGTGCTCGGGTGAATGGACGGCAGCCACATGGCCCTTTCAGAGCATGAGGTGGTCGGCGCTGTTTGTGAAGATGCTGGACTACAGAAAGCTCGGGCGTGGTTCTGCGCCAAAGTTCTGCTGCCAAGGGTTCTAGCGAAAGGACAGACGGCAGGGGCAATTACAGGGTCTCCTTTTGCATTTATCCCCGGGAGAGGGGTGGGGGTGGGAGGCAGGCACCGCCTGTCTCAGACCCTGTGCCTCGCTCACTAGGGACGGGCAGTGGTTTGGGAAGTTGGTGGGGAGAGCCACTGCCTGTTTCAGACGCCCAACTTCAACAGCTGCAAACGCTAATGTCACCTTCCTCAGGGCATGTCACATGCGGAAACAGGGCCTTCAGCACCTGTTCCCAGAGCCCCAGGACCTGAGACGGGGGAGGAGGGTCATCTTCGTGCTCAAACTGGTGTTGTCCACCCAGACACCTCTGTCAGCCTGGGAAGACATCGGCTCCTTGGTCAGGCTCAAGGAGTTCCCATCATCCTGGACCTGGGCCTCGGGGGCACCTGGAAGTGGGGTGTCCTGTTGGCTGGGGGTCGGCAACTCCCTCTGGGATTTCTGCCCAGGGGCCCAGCCCCTCTCGCTGGTAGGTTTCGCAGAGGCAGGCATGGGCCTGGGCTGCAGAAGAGGGGGAAGCCCACCTCTAAAATTTACCATTGTGGGTCCAGTGTGTCCCCCCAAAGGACAGGCTGACTCGTACCTATGACTGTGACCTTGTTTGTAAATAGGGTCTTCGAAGACATTACCAGTTAGCATGAGGTCATACTGGAGTAGGTGGCTTCTGATCCCATCTGAGGGGTGTCCTAGAAAAGAGAGGAGAGACACAGAGACAGACACTGGGCAGAAGCCATGTGACCTCGGAGGCAGAGACTGGAGTTATGTGGCCACAAGCCTAGGAACACCTGGGGCCACCAGAAGCTGGGACAAGGAAGGGTCCTCCCCTAGAGCCTTCAGAAGGAGCAGGAAGGACCCTGCCGACACCTTGATCTCGGACATCAGGCCCCCAGAACTGTGACGGAATTAGTCCTATTGTTATAACCCCCCGTGTGGTGCTTTGCTACGGCCACTCCAGGACACTGATACAGGTGTGGGAAGGGTGCGGAGTCAGAAGACTCCTCCAAGAAGGGGTTGGGGTTCCGGGGGTGGGGGGCGTTTTGAGCTTACAGCGGCCTGATGCCACTGTTGTCTGTGGCTGCTTGGCTCTGTGTGGGTCATGGAGTCTCCGGTAGCAGAGGGGCTGGAACACCTGTGACCGAGCTAGCATGGGTGGGACGCCGGCATGCGGCAGCCAGCCCCTGGTTTTTAGTGCATTTTGCCTCCCAGCTAGCAACTTAGCACGCTCGTGTTCCCCCAGGAGGGGGGCATCTGGACTCCACTCCAAGGAGAACACGCCGCAGCACGGTCACCCTCTCTCCCCAGAAATGAGCCACGTGCTGCTTCCATTGCTGGGCGACTGCTCCTAGGAGGGTCAAATCCTGGTGCCGGAAGCTCCTGCTCAGGCCAGGTCCCCTGTGAAATACGAGGTTCGGGACAAGTTTGGGGGAATATTGAACTCAAGTACCTTCTGGAGCCAGGCAGGAGGGGAGATGTAGAAGCTGCAGGGGTGAGGCCGCCAGGAGTGGCAGAGCCTGGGATGGCTGGAGAGAGATCCCAGTCATCCTATAGCCCAGCCAAGGCCCTTCGAGGCCACCCAGAGCTCCGCTGACCTGCTCGCTGGCCACAGAGGCCCGAGGCAGCCCAGGCTGGTAGAACTGCCCCGCCCGTATGAAGACCGCCACTTTGAGGATGTTTGTTACGCAGCTTTGAGGGGCAACCAGTAGCTGATACTCTGACTGCTACACTTACTGGTTAGCTCTGTGGGTAGACCCTGGATGAAGCTGTTTCTAGACTTCTCCAGCTCAGAACAGGATTCTAAGAAAATCAACTACACCTCCTTTTTCTCTCCTGCGGCTCCACACCCAGAGAATGTAAAGACGTTGGCATTCTTTGCTCGCTGCTCTGCCTAGAAATCGCACTCGCCAGCTTGCAGGGCGGCCTAGGCCATGCTTCCTTCTGGGTGCAGGCGTGGGAGCTCGTGGCTGGGAGCCGGGGTGCTGGGAGAGGGGACGCCGAGCCAAGCAGCACAGCTGTCTGTGACTCATGGTCCCAGGACACCCAGCACATGGCGCGGCACCTGCTCGGCGCCCACTGCCCACACCTGCCACCTCCTCCCGGGGGTTTTGGCCGCTGGACAGCCAGGGTGGGACCAGCCCCAACTGACCACCCCTTCAAAGAAAGCGACAGACGTTCGCATGCAGGCATCCTGCCCTCTCCACAAACAGATTTCAAGAGATGAAAAATTGGGGTAAATGGAGGGTGCACGATTCGACGCTGGCCCACGCTGGGTTCTTTGGGGTGCAGAGACAGCTGCAGCCCATGCCAGGGACAACTGGCCCAATGGGGGGGCTGCCAGGCCGGGGTGCCCGGGGACAGCTGGATGAGGTGCTGACACGGGGCTCATTCCTCGGTGACGCCGCCCCGCAGCTGCTGGGAGCTCCGCCAGCCGCATGCTCCTGTGTGCCTGGGCCCCAGTGCTGCCCCGGGGTGGCTGCAGACCACTCCCACCTAGAGGCGCAGGCTTATCCACTCTTGCGCCCACTGCTCCCCTAGGGGGATGGCTCCCCTTGGGGACTCTCTCGTCTCCGCTCTCCTCTCCCCTCTCTGCCGAGCCTACTCAGCCGTGCTTGGCCCTTTATCCTGGTGGGCTGGGGGCCTCCTGGAGTCAGCCTGGCAATCTGAGGCCACATCTTGGTCCCCTCATGGCCTCCCTCGCTTATGTCTTCCTGTCATAGAGTTCCTTGCTTGAAACTGGGCTCAGGAGCTCTCCCAGGCCCTCGGTGTGGGTGAAAGGTGGCTCAGAGCAGACCCCAGGGGATTGTGGCATGTGGGGTGCAGAGGCAGCATGTTAGTGGCCCCTGGTCAGTGGCCCCACTCTCAAGGCTTCCGGAGAAGTTCTGTTAGTTTTAAGCAACGCACCTTAGAGCATACATACCCACGGTATTTTAAACGGCCGGACGCGCCTAACAAAGATGGAGAGGAAAGTTTAGCTGTAAATGACGTGCCTTATTCCGCCAGGTAAAAGCAACACCTTCCGGTGATTTCCAAGACACCGGTGCACTTCTGATTAAATTCAGCTGCAACGGGCAGGCGCTGAGCCAAGGCGGCCCCTCCCTGGCCTCTCCCTGGCCTCTTCGTGCGGCCCACTCCCTCGCAGGTTCTGGATCCTCGGTGGACGAGGCACTCTGTGGTCATCGTCCCAGGAAGGCCTGCCCCGGAGGAAACACGAGCTCCCCCAGCAGACCCCGAGAGGGAGCCCGGGCGGGAGCGGGAGGAGGCCGGAACAAGGGGCCTTTCTGCTTGCACAATGCACCGTTGTGCCCTCCTCCAGGGAACAATACAGCCCCAGCAAGGGGAAGCAGAGAACAAAGGGCCCTTTGTCAGGCCCGTCCCCACCTGAAAAGAGTGCCGAGGGTCACACCTGATGGCAGAGCTGTCCTTCCTCGATTCATGTCCCCTGAGCAGCTCAGGCTTCCGGGCAGGGACCCAGGGAGGCTTGGGGCAGGCCTGCACTATGGGTGCTGGGTTTTCCTCGTTCTCCCCAAACAGCTGTGCCAGCCCCACCTGGCCTGGCTCCTGGACAGCGGGGTGGAGAGGTGCAGGTGGTGGGCTCGCGGGCAAACACCTGGCTGTGGGGTGTCAGTCAGGCTAGCTGGCCCTCTGATCCCCAGGAACCCTCGGGCAGGTGCTGCCCTGGGCCGCGGGCTCCGCAGGTTTCGGAAGATGTCTGTGGCCATTGCAACGTCACTGGCAGGCTGTGCTGTGCGGCTGGTGCCCGAGGGAAAGGAAAGGAAACTATCTTACCCCATGGGAACTGCACAGACATGCTATTGCCCCCACCTGGGGAAGGCTGGAGGCTGGGGAGGGGTTCCAGCAGTCGCTCGCTGACCTAGATTTGGGGATCCAGCGCCCAAGAGTCAGTCCCTGCCCTCATGGAGTTCATACCACAGGTGGTGAAGAGGTGATTAAAAATTAATTAAACAAGCAATAAAGATGGATCATTGGAGGACACAACCATCAATAAGTATATATCAAAACACCAGGAATAAAACTAAGACTAAAGATAAGAAGATGTTTTAACAAACAGGCCAACCAGGATAAATACGTGCAATGTGCACAAAAGGAGAAGATCTTTAATATGTAAAGAGCTCTGACGAATAAGAAATAACCCACACCTCTATGATTTGCCACTAATAACCTTCTAGGGCTCTGATGCCTACCCCGGACCCCACTTCCTTCCTTCCGCTAAGGAGCACCTGCAATTCCTCCCTCTTTGAGTAGTCTCTCCTGGGCAGTGCCTGGCTGCCTGCATCCTCAGAATGTGGGGCCACTGGTGCCCTGGCCAGGGTTCTGCTTGGGTCAGTAGGTTTGTCCCCCCTGGGGCTCCCGGGTACACCCCCTTCCCCTGGCCTGGGGTCCAGTCTCAAGGACCAGCAGGAGTGCTGTCTGTAATGGGGGCTTTGCTGGCCTCAGAGACACCGGGGGTTCGGGGGCAGGAGGGTGAGCTGCAGTATCTGGCCGAATTTCAGGGCACAGCCCCTGTCTCCTCTTTCCCCCAATCCACAGAGAGCACAGACAGAAGTCAGTGAGGGGCCTGGCTCGGGGCACACGTACCTGCTACACCCTCATCACACCCCCCCACCAGGCAGCGCAGCAGGCAGGGAGCCTGGAGTGAAGTGTCTTGCCCCTCAGCAGGCCCATGGAGCTCTAGACTTCCTTGGCTGTCAACAGCTGACCCTCCCTGGATGCTGACCAGGCGTCCCCACCGTCTCTGTCACACTGTCATGGATGGAATTGTGTCCCTCCAAAATATGTGTCTATTTGGTTAGGCCATGATTCCCAGTATTGTGTGGTTGTCCTCCATTTTGTGATGGTAATTTTGTGTTAAAGAGGTTTAAGGTGGGATCGTGACACACTTACTAAGGTCACATGGCTGATCCAATGTAAAGGGAGTTTCCCTGGGGTGTGGCCTGCACCACCTTTTATCTTACAAGAGATAAAAGGAAAGGGAAGCAAGCAGAGTGGGGACCTCATACCACCAAGAAAGCAGTGCCAGGAGCAGAGTGCATCCTTTGGACCGGGGTTGCTGCGAGAAGAAGCTCCTAGTCCAGAGGAGGATTGATGACCAGGACCTTCCTCCAGAGCCAACAGAGATAGCCTTCCCCTGGAGGTGACGCCCTGAATTTGGACTTGTAGCCTACTAGACTGTGAGAGAATAAATTTCTCTTTGTTGAAGCCATCCACTTGTGGTATTTTTGTTATAGCGCCACTTGATGACTAAGACACACACTTTAGTGCTATCGTCTGTGTGCCTGCCTCTGTCCCCTAGAACAAGGGTTCTGTGAGGGCAGACAATACGCAGACTTGGCCAGGAGGGGATGGGGCTCTCCACCATGTTCACTGGTGGAACGACTAAACGAATGAATACATGCATAGGTAAGCAAGGGAGGCAACTGCGCTCGTGCACAAAGACACCCGAGTCCTGTCCAAGGTACCCACCCCTTACTTCTGCAGCGCGGAGCGAGGCCTGAGGGGGGCGCACGCGTGCTCGGGCCTGTAGCGCGCTCCTCGCACGTGGGCGGAACTGGTGAGAAGAGTGGGCGGGACCGGTGAGGGGACGGGCGGGGCCAGCGGGAATGTGGGCGGGACTGGTCAGATGAATGGGCGGGGCCTGACGGACGGGGGCGGGGCTGGTGATGGGTGGGCGGGGCCTTCGAGCGCGCCCCGGCGCGCGCCGCTCCCGCGCATGCGTTTTTACGGCCCGGCAATGGCGGCGCCCGCGGAGTCGCTACGGAAGCGGAGGCGCGGAGACGCGGGGTCTGGGTCTCCGCCCGAGCCGGCGTGCGAACCTGTGGGCTACCCGACCCGTCTCCGCGCGGGCTCCTTCTGGCTGACCAGGATAGTGCTCCTGAGGGCCCTAGCTTTCGTTTACTGTGAGTTCGCCGCGGGCCCGGGGCCCCAACCTGTGCGACCGCGCACAGACCCGCGCCCGGGACCCCCACCCGGAGCCGCTCGAGCGCGGAGACACGCCCCTCGACAAGCACGCCTCTTCCTCGCACGCGCCCCCACGCGCACGCGCCCCCACGCGCACGCGCCCCCACGCGCACGCGCCCCCACGCGCACGCGCCCCCACGCGCACGCGCCCCCACGCGCACGCGCCCCCACGCGCACGCGCCCCCACGCGCACGCGCCCCCACATCCCGCCCCTCCCCTCCACGTCCTCCCCTCTCCCCGCGCACGCACCACATCCGTGTGTGCGCCCCATCGGCGTCCCCTTACCGCGCCCCCTCCTCAACCGCGCGTGGGTTCTCGGTAGATGAAACCGTACCTGGACTCCCTGGGCCTTCCGTCCCCCCGCCCAGAGCCCCCACACTTCCCTGCCGGGTTTTCAAAGCTTGGCACAGCGCTGACGGGTGGAGGCCCCAGGCCTCTCTCCCAGGAACGCGGAACGTCTTCGTCGGGCTCAGCTGGGCGCCAGCTAAAGTCACCAAATTCATTAGCCACATTCGAAGCTTGAGGCCTCCGTACAGAGCTGGGCGGTGCTGGGCAGAAGGCCGATGTTTAGGGGCTCTGAGAAGCACCTCCTTCCTCTGTAAATACAGGTGCACATTTCCCTATAAATGCAGACGTACCCCTGCCCCTATAAATAAGTACAAGAGCACCCTCTCTAAATAGCATCCCTGCCCCTGTGAATACAGAAGCACCTACTCCCCACATAAATACAGATGCACATTCTGCTCCTATAAATACAGACCACTCCCTGCCCCCTATAAATACAGAAAAGCACCTCCTGCCTCTATAAATGCAGCAGCCCCCTTCCCCTATAAATGCAGAAGCCCCCTTCCCTTATAAATACAGGAGGACCCCCTTCCCCTATAAGCACACAAGCACCCCCTGCCCCTATAAATACAGAGAGATTTATAATTGTGAGATGAAGCAGTTTTCAGCTCTACCGGGTCCTATGTAAGGGCTTTGTCCTGCGCCCCTGTGCACCCCTGCCCGAAGTTCTTGGAGAAAGTTAGTGGAGCCCTTTCAAGTCTCCTGAAGTCTGAGCTAGAGGGGACACCGATGGCCGCTGTCATAGCTCCTTTGATGTTTTGAGCTAAACTCACTTACCCTGCAGCCCAGAGGTTTTAGCGGGGAAGGGGCAGCTTTGATGACTTCATTAGCTCAGAGGCTGGGTTGGAATCCAGATTTGACAACCGGCTGAACACTGCTCAAGCCTCAGTTGCCTGCTGACCAGGGTCTAAGGAGAGTTCACGTCTCTACACCTCTGACGGCTGCCTGGTCTGGTGCAGCTGCTAATTCCAACTCCCTCCCACCCCCAGGCCCTAAACCCCCGAACTTAGATTTGGAAGGTCCGGTGAGTATGGAGGAGCCCTGGTAGTGCAGTGGTTAAGCGTTTGGCTGCTAACCAAAAGGTTGGCAGTTTGAATCCACCAACCGCTCTTTGGAAACACTATGGGGCAGTTCTACTCTGCCCTACAGAGTTGCTATGAGTCGGAATCGACTCTATAGCAGTGGGTTTGGTTTTTGGTTTTGGTGAGTATGGAAGGGTCCCTGAGTGGAGCAAACAGCTTGCGTTCAACTACTAGTCAAAAGGTTGGCAGTTCGAATCCACCCAGAGGCTTCTTAGAAGACAGGCCTGGCAATCTGCTTCCAAAAACTCACACCCTTGGAAACCCTATGGAACAGTTCTGCTGTGCACACATGGGGTCACCATGAGTTGGAATTGACTCCACAAGTTTGGGTTTGGTGTTTTTGTGATTATGGCAATGTTAATGGACGCATAAGTAAACCGTTCAACAAGCCTAACTTGTTAGTATCAACCAAAACCAAACCCTCTGAGCTTCTCAAATAAACTTGAAAGTTGGGGAGAGGACCAGGTTGGGAGCCCAGATGGCCTGGGGCAAGTGGGCAGTCATCCCTTTAGAGAGTTCTAGAGGGGGCCGGTTCAGGGTGCCTCAGAAGCGTGACTGGGCACCTCACACCTTTAACGCCTCAGACTTTCATTTCTCCATCTGCTTCCCTCCCACATGGACGGAAAGGGTAGAAAGCAGAAGCTCTTTGGAAAGATGGGTCCCACAGCCATGTAAGAAGTCCCGAAGGCATTGCTGTGCAGCTGAGAGGCCCATTTTATGTCTCGTGTGAAAACTCAGGCCGCCTCTTAGTACACGCTAGAAAACTTGGTCACTGCTGTAAGATTTTCTGGAAAGGACGTTTACTGTGGAATTGCCAACCTGGGCTTTCAACTCTATTTTTTTTTTTTAAGTCATTATAAAAATAGTTCTTGCCAGTGTGGCTTTATCTTCCAGAGTATTAAGTAGTCACTCTGTAAGCTGGAGCTGTCACTTAGCAAAGATGAAGTCAAGATCAAGCTAATCTCTGAGACTTTAATAGACCTTTCCAAGGGGAGCCTGGAGCAGTGCAGAAACCCCAGTGGCTTTGCTCCGACAGCAGAGCTTTATGAAACAGGGCTGGGGCTCTTTCCTTGGGCTGAGGCTGCCTTTGATCTCTGCAGGGATTGTCCCACCAATTCAGGAGGAAACAATTGTAAGTCACTGGGTCAAGCAGGTGCTTTAAGCCTGGTGCTGAAGACAGAACAACCTGCTTTGACAGAGGCGTTTTTTCCCTGTCTTGTGAGCAAGTATATTTGGGGTAGAATCGGTTTTTTTGTTGTTGTTTTTGATTTTTCTCAGCGTATTAAGGAATCAGTTTCTCAGTCTTCAAGCGGTGTGGTTCTCTGGCAAATGGGCAGGCCTCCTGCCCTTATCTCCTTCTAGAGGGTTCCAAAAGGCGCCCTGGTGGCGCGGTGGTGAAGTGCTCGGTCGGTCAGCAGTTCGAACCTACCAGCTGCTCCTTGGGAGGAAGATGTGGAAGTCTGCTTCTGCAGAGTTCTCTGTCCTCTAGGGTCGCTGGGAGCTGGAGTCTCCACGGCAACAGGCGTTTTGCTTTCAAAGGGTTCCAAAGGGACCCTAGTGGCTCAATGGCTAAGCACTCAGCTGCTAACCAAAAGGTCCGCGGTTTGAACCCACCCATCGCCTCCACGGGAGAAAAGACCTGGTGATCTGCTCCCTAAAGATTACAGCCAGGGAAACCCTATGGAGCAGTTCTGCTCTGTCCCATGGGTCGCTGTGAGTGGGAATGACTCCACAGTACCTAACAACAGAGGGTTCCGGGTCTTACCCGGAATGTGGACTACACCCATCCCTCAGAATCCCAGGGTTTTTCCAAGATGCCCTAGGGGCTCTCCAAATAGTTCATTGGATGCTAATTTTTTAAATGACTTTAGCTATTGACAGAATTGTAATAAAAAAAACACAGCCAAATGTATTCTGTAGACACCCCTCTAGTTAAAGGGCGTTGAACTTGGGCAAACTGGACCTTATACAGATTGTCTGGATGGGCCTGTAAAGAAAATGGAGAGATCAGGAGAAAGGGCTGCGTTGAGGGATGCCCAGTGGTGTGTCACTGACACCTCGGGCCAGTGCGGGGAAGAGACTCTGTGTTTGGTCTGATTCTGTGTTTGTCACCGTGCCGGGTCCTCCCACTTTGTGACGTTTCCGTGGTGTGTAGACACTGCACACAAGCACACGATCTGGCTCCCAGGACAGCGTCGCAGGCTGCCTGCGAGGCGCCAGCTGTGAGCTGAGGCGCTGGCACTGCCCTGGAGCGTCTCAGAGAGCGACATCTTACCTTTTACCTGTGCTGCTGAAGCAGCCTGAATAGATCCACCCGATGTGTGGACTTTGCTTCCTGCCTGGACCATGTACTCGTGCAGCACCTGTCGCGTGCCAGGCCACCTACCCAGGCTTCTCTGGGTGCTTCCCCAGCGCACACTCACCCCTGACTTCACGGGGCGAGACTCCCTATCCTGAGCCGTGCGGTGTGGTGCTGCCCACCTGGAATTGGATGCTTGTAGGTGTGCCGGTGTCAGGTGCCCGTAGGTGGCCCGAGGTGCTGGGCACCCTGTAGGTGCTGGGCACCCGTAGGTGCCCCGTGGGTGTCAATCTGTGGCTGCTGTTTCCCCAAGCCAGCAGCAGTGCTGTAGCCAGGACACTGACAGGCACCGACTGTGAGTGTCCCTGTGTCACGAGAGGGGAAGGAGGTCAGTGAGAGCTTCAAGAACTGAAGACAGGTAGGGCGGCCTTTTAGTGCAGAGCCTGCGCTGAGTGCTGGCAGCACCTGACCGAACCCGCTGCCGCCCATATTGGTGGCTTTGGTTGTGTCCAGGAAAGGGAGACAGGCGTCTCTTCATTCCCCGGCCCGGCTCTGCTGTAGACCCGCCAGGACACGGAGCCTGGGCACGGCGGTTCCTCCCCCGCTGACACAGGGCCCCCGCCTTTCGGTTTAGATGCGTTGTGCAGGGTTATCGGCGTACTTTGTCCAGTGCTCTGCTGTCTTCCTGATTCACATTGCACGTGGTTGAGAGGTTTATGACCTCTCGTCCCCTGACTGACGACTGTAGTCTGAGGGCTTTGAGGTAAATGGAAATAGCACTTTCTGAAACTGTTGTTCAGATTAAGCAAGTCTGCAGGGGATCTTGGATCAGCTTCCTTTTCAGAGATTTTCAGAGCACGCCAAAGGGTGGCCAGGGTTGTCAGAGCGGCAGAGCAGAACCCTGCGTGTGTCATACTTGTGAAGCTCTTAGCTGTTCCTTGGGGAATTGGAGGAAAAAACAGAACCCAAAAAACACTTAAAATCATGCCTTGTTCTGTGTTGTTTTGAGCAGTCACTGGTTCTGAAAGTTCGTGGGCGGCTAGCCCTCTCTCTTCTCCAGGCCGCTCCAGCTCCAGTGCACCGCTCTCCTGCGATAACATGCTCCTCTGTAAAACGCTTCCAGTTTGTTGCAACAACAAACACTGCTGCCTTGCCCCTGAGCTCGCCTGCAGTACATACCTTTCAAGAAAATCATTTTAGGTCATTGTGCCTGGTCCGGAACTTAACAGCAGCCAGTGAGAACCCCACAACCGAGAATAGCGTTCCTCGTTCCCGCTGTTGTTAGGGGCCTTTGAGTCGATTTCAGTTCATGGTGACACCGTGTGTTACAGAGTAGAACTGCCACCTGGGGTTTTCTAGGCTGTAAACTGCAAAAGCAGATTGCTAGGTCGTTTCTCCCGTGGAGCTATTGTGGGTGGGGGGGCTCGAACTGTCAACCTTAGCCCAGCTAGAATCATCCATTTCTTCAAAGAACCCTAGAGCCATCCTTTTACTGGAGAATGGTGTTAGAAACCAAGATCTGGGTACTGGGAGTGCCCATTGCTACTGGGCTGTCACTGCTTCAAGACCCTTTTGGCAGACAGAGCTAAGAAATACTTGTGTCTACTAACCAAGTGTGCACACATGTACTTGTTTCTCTGCGTGTCCGTCTGCACATATGTTCAGGTAAACATGAGTTCACACTGGGGTCTCCGACTCTAATCCAGTGCCACAGGGCGTCTTCCAGCCCCCCTGCTCGCCTCTCTGCCACTTCCCTCCAACAGGGAGAAATCCGTTCCCACCCCACACCCTTTCACTTATGCGTCCAACCCCCACGTGCACACAAAGCAGCATCTGAATAACTAACCCAGACCTCGTGAGAAAAAACCAACCAGAGTCGGGTGTTTATACAGTTCTCCCAAGCTGAGGCCACCAGTATTTTCCCAAGACTTTGAGAAAGAACCCAGAGTCCTGGGATCCATAGTTTAGATCCCAACCCCTCGGTCAGACCCTTCTGCTTCCTCTTCTGGCCCAGCAGAGTCCCCGGCCCACCTGAAATGCTCCCTGGTCCCACCAGTGCCTCTGTTTCTGTTGACACTCTTCCATCTTGTTCCTCACAGTCGTGGCGTTCCTGGTGGCTTTCCACCAGAACAAGCAGCTGATTGGAGACCAGGGGCTACTGCCCAGCAGGCTGTATTTGAAGAGTGTCCAGCAGCACTTCAAGGGGAGGATCGGCTGGGACGCCCTGAGCTACGCGCCCACTGTCCTCTGGTTCCTGGACTGGTCACGCATGGACACCAACCTGGACTTCCTGGCTCTGGCCGGCTTGGGTATTTCGTCCTTCGTCCTGGTAGCTGGCTGTGCAAACATGGTCCTCATGGCTGCTCTCTGGGTCCTCTACATGTCTCTGGTCAACGTGGGACAGATCTGGTAAGTGGGGGAACTGAGGCTACGCACACTCAGCGTACTTGGGTGCCACGTACCACAGGACATGCTGTGGAGCATGATTGCACAGCGTCTTCTCAGATAAATGCAGAAGATGTCATCCTTGCAATCAGGCCGTACAGGAACTGCTGGAGTCCTGGGTGGTGCACACTGTAAAGTGCTTGGCTGCTGACTGAAAGGTTGGAGGGCTGAATCCACCCAGAGGCACCATGGAAGAAAAGCCTGGCAATCTACTTCTGAAAATCAGCCATTGAACACCCCGTGGAGCACAGTTCTACTCTGACGTGCGTGGGGTCACCATGAGTCAGAACTGACTCGGTGGCAACTGGTTTGGTTTTTGGTTTGAGGAGTGCTCGGTGCATCAACCGCAGTCCATGTAGCCTTCCTTTGGGAATGAACTCCCTATCCTGCTGGAGTGGCACGCCCCCACTGCGACCACGTCACCAGTCCCTGTGTGCCTGGGGACCTGGAACGTGGGGTGGGATCACTGGGCAGGCTCTGGGGGAGTTACAGTGGCGCAGGCCCGATTTCGGGGCTCACCCCTCTGCTTCTACCCCTGCGTACTCCTTCCTTTTCGAGAGGAACTGCAGCCAGCCAGGACCCGGATGCACTGGGCTGGGCTGGGGCACTTGGTTCTGATGGTGGGAAAGCCTATGGGGTGCACGGAGGTTCTGCCTGAAGTCTGTGGGGCAGCGGGCATGCCAGGCGGCCTGGAACAGTGCCACTCCCAGGGTAGGGCCATGTGGTGTCCCTGCATCCATCCTCACAAGAGAGGTGCTGGCCCCTCGGCCGACCTGAGACTCCCTCTCGCCTGGAGCTCATGCGTGGGGCTGCATGTGGATCACGGCTCACCAGGCAGACACCGAGTCGGGAGGGACTGGGCGACACAGTTAAGGAACGTTTGCAGTTTGGCTGCGGCATGAGGTGTTCCGAACAGGAAGTCAGGCTGCGTGTTGTCAGGAGAGAGAAGCCCGACATTGTTGCAGCTGTTTATCCAACCACAGGTAAGTATGTCTTCCGTCAGATACCTGCGTGGGTCACCGAGCGGCCAGAAAGCCGTCTGGTGTTGACCTGGCCTGGCGTGCCGGGGGCCCATCCCACGTGGTTGCGGTGTGCACTTCTCTGCCTACATTGCCGGGTTCCATCTGCAAACATTTGGTTGAGGATTTTTGCGTCTAGATTCAGGAGAGATGTTGGTCTGTGGTTTTCCTTTCTCGTAATGTCTTTTTCTGGTTTGGTATCAGGGTGACTCTGGCTTCATAGGACAGGTTAGGAAGTGTCCCGTCTGCCTCTGTTTCTGAACGAGATTGAGGAGTGTTGGTGTCAGGCTGGAGCGGGATGAGGGCATGGACTGTCCTTCCTCCGTCCAGTCAGCGTTGCCTCGCAGGTTTTGCCCCTCCTTGTTTAGCAGGCACATGCTGTCCTGCCAGCCCACAAAGCCCCCAGGAGCTGTGGCTGGGAGTGTGGTCAAAAGTAGGCGTGATTTATTTTGCGGGGACTGCCACTCCATACGCCCAAGCTCGTGCGGAGCCCCTGGCCAGTAGGCTCCTGGCGCTGCGTTTGGGGTTCTCTGGGGTCTCCCCCAGAGTCGCTGTGCATCCAGGTGTGGCTGGCCCCAGACGGGCCTTGCTGGTGCCCACTGGTCCTGAGGTGGCCGCTGCTCCCTAAATGTGGCCGGACAACAGAGGCTTCTGCGGCCTCTGTCCTCTCGGCCGAGTCTGGACGTCGCCTGCAGGGGGGGCGGGGGGAGGCGACACTTGAGAGAGGTGGAGCCAAAGTCTAAGGCCATCATAAAATCCCGTGTGATTGTGAAGTGGAGCCTCCCATGAAAACCCTGAACCTGACACCTGCCCCTCCGTCTCCTCGGTCAGCACCGACCTTTCCAAATGCTGCATCCCTGGCCCTTTCATCCTGCTTTGCTTTGGCAGGAATCCTAAGGAACGTCTGTCCAGGATGGCTGCGCACCGTTCCTCTCTCCTCTGCCCTGCCAGCTCCCAAAGAGAAGAGGAGATTCTCTCTAGACACCCGGCCCAGACGTCGGAGAGACTCGGGGGGTCATCCTTCCTGTGAGGAGGTGCTGTGGCCCCTTCCTCCTGGGCAGGACAGTGTCAACATCAAAGAGCCACGAGCCAGAGCTGCTGTCCACACGGACGCTGAGGGACCAGGACCACACAGGCCAGAGCTGCCGTCCACATGGATAATGAGGGACCAGGACCACACGGGCCAG
>NW_004443960.1:678646-724485 GCF_000243295.1 Trichechus manatus latirostris | reverse complement strand
ATGGATAATGAGGGACCAGGACCACACGGGCCAGAGCTGCCGTCCACATGGATAATGAGGGACCAGGACCACACGGGCCAGAGCTGCCGTCCACACGGGTAATAAGGGACCAGGACAAGTCCACGTGGCACCATATGCAGGGCTTGGGTTTGACTACCAATGATGACAAGCTTATTCTGGCTCGAGGACGTCAACATAACAGCCTCCTACGAGTGCCTGTGCCACCGGTCCCACTGTCCTGCCCAAGGCTCGTCCATACCCCAGGCTGGCCAGCGGGCGCGTGGCCTCCCCCCGACGGTGGCCGGGCAGCGTTCTCTGTTTGGTTTGTTGCCGTTGTTAGGTGCTGTTGAGTTGGCTGCAGCTCCTGGTGACCCCAGGCACAGCAGGCGAGACATTGCCTGGCCCTGCGCCATCTTCATGATCCCTGGTATGCTCAAGTCCATTGTTGCGGCGGCCGTGTATTTTGAGTGTCTGAAACCCTGGTGGCGCAGTGGTTAAGAGTTTGGCTGCTAACCAAAAGGCTGGCAGTTCAGATCCACCAGGCGCTCCTTGGAGACCCTAGGGGGCAGCTCTACGCTGTCCTGTAGAGTCGCTGTGAGTCGGAGTCAACTCGACGGCAACAGGTTTTGTTTTGTTTTTGGTTGCAGCCTAGAGGGCTGGTCTTGCAGCGCTGTATCCGACAGTCCTCTGTTGTGATCCACAGGGCTTTCATTGGCTGATTTTAGGAAATAGATGGCCAGGCCTTTCTTCTTAGTCTGTCTTAGTCTGGAAGCTCTGCTGAAACCTGTCCACAAAGAGTACTTGAAATACCAGGGCAGAGCATCCAGCATCACAGCAACCCGAAAGCCAACTCAGTGCGACAGACTGACAGACGTGGGGTTTGTTTGTCTTGCTAGTGCCGTGAAGAAGGATGGTACAAGGTGTAGATGTATTTGACGTGTAGAAGTGGACTCCTATTCTGGTTGGACGGGGTGTGAGGACGCAGCAGAGTGCTGTCTGTGTGACACGACCTGAATTAGAACGCGGCATGAGGAAGCCTCCTGGACCCGGGCGTCGGCCTCTCCCCCCTCCCAGCTTGTCTCTCCTGGAGTTACAAACAAGCCCCAGCCGTTGGTACCTTACCTGTGTGTGGTTTGTATCTCTGCTGGGTGACGGGTTACTAAAAGAACAACAAACAGACAAAAACCCTCCGGTTCCCAGCACCCCTGACTCAATAAAGAACACACATAATTTCTTAAAACCATCTCCTCAGGCCCCATTCGGTTCTCCCCGATTGCCTCAGAAATGTCTCTTCTACCGTTGCCCACAGTGTCTCTATTTTCAGTTGTAATTTTGGAAAATCACAAACATGCTCACCAGCAGTAGGGGTGATGCTCCCAGTGACTGGCCATCGGCTCCCACGTTCACCAGAGGACCCCCCCACTCAGGCAGATCCTGCTTCTCCTGCTCACCGCGGCCGGCCCCCACAACTGACGTTCTGTCATTCCATTCACGTGTGTTCTTTTAGGCCACCATGTTTTCTTCTCAACATCTTTACTGAGATAATTCACATACCATAGCATCCACCCACGGAAAAGGAAAGATTCAGTGGTTTTTAACATAGTCACAATGTTGTATTAGCATCACCTCTATTTGGAGAACATTCTAATCACCCCAAACAGAATCGCGGACCCAACAACAGTCGCTTCCCCTTCCCTCCTGCTCCTGCCACTGGCAACCACTGATCCTGCCCAACTCTGGGATGGGAGTGTACACTCTGTGGCCTGTTGTGGTCAACGTCTCTCACTCAGCGTCGCATTGCCAGGTTCACCCATGGTGCACGTGTCAGTGCCCAATTCCTTTTCACGGCTGAGTAATAGGCAACGTGTCCCCTAAAAATGGCCGTAGGAACTAAAGATGGCCATAATAGCTAAAGATGATTTAGGAGCTAAAGATGGCTGTAGGAGCTAAAGATGCCTGTAGAAGCTAAAGATGCCTGTAGAAGCTAAAGATGGCTGTAAGAGCTAGAGATGGCTGCAGGAGCTAGAGATGGCTGCAGGAGCTAGAGATGGCTGCAGGAGCTAGAGATGGCTGCAGGAGCTAGAGATGGCTGCAGGAGCTAGAGATGGCTGTTGGAGCTAGAGATGGCTGCAGGAGCTAGAGATGGCTGTAGGAGCTAAGATGGCTGTAGGAGCTAGAGATGGCTGTAGGAGCTAAAGATGGCTGTAGGAGCTAAAGACGGCTCTAAGAGCTAAACATGCCTGTAAGAGCTAAAGATGACTGTAGGAGCTAAAGCTGACTGTAGGATCAAAAGTTGGCTGTTGGAGCTAAAGGTGGCTGTAATAGCTAAAGATGGCTGCAGGAGCTAAAGATGGCTCTAGGAGGTAAAGATGGCTGTAGGAGCTAAAGATGACTGTAGGAGCTACAGATGGCTGTAATAACTAAAGATGGCTTTTGGAGCAAAAGATGGCTGTAGGAGCTAGAGATGGCTGTAGGAGCTAAAGATGGCTATAGGTTCTAAAGATGGCTGTAATAGCTGAAGATGGCTGTAGGAGCTAGAGAGGGCCATAGGAGCTAAAGATGGCTGTAATGGCTGGAGATAGCAGTAGGAGCTAGAGATGTCCGTAGGAACTAGAGGCCGCTGTAGGAAGTAGAGATGGCTGTAGGAGCTAGAGAGGGCTGTAGAAGCTAAAGCTGACTGTAGGAGCTAAAGATGGCTATAGGTGCTAAAGATGGCTGTAGGAGCTAGACATGGCTGTACAACCTAGAGATGGCTGTAGTAGCTAAAGATGGCTTCAGGAGGTAAAGATGCCTATAATAGCTAAAGATGACTATAGGAACTAAAGATGCCTGTATGGGCTAAAGATGATTGTAGTAGCTAAAGATGGCTGTAGGAGCTAAAGATGGCTGTAGTAGCTAAAGATGCCTATAGGATCTAAAGATGGCTGTAGGAGCTAGAGATGGCCTTCGGAGAAAAGATGGCTGTAATAGCTGGAGATAGCCATAGGAGCTAGAGATGTCTGTAGGAACTAGAGGCCGCTGTAGGAGGTAGAGATAGCTGTAGGAGCTAGACATGGCTGTAGGCTCTAGAGATGGCTGTAGGAGGTAAAGGTGGCTGAAATAGGTAAAGATGGCTGCAGGAGGTAAAGATGCCTGTAATAGCTAAAGATGGGTATAAGAGCTAAAGATGCCTGTAGGGGCTAAAGATCACTGTAGTAGCTAAAGATGGCTGTAGGAGCTAAAGATGGCTCTAGGAGCTAAAGATGGCTGTAGGAGCTAAGATGCCTGTAGGAGCTAAAGACGGCTGTTGGAGCAAATGATGGCTGTAGGAGCTAAAGCTGACTGTAGGAGCTAAAGATGGCTATAGGTGCTAAAGCTGACTGTAGGAACGAAAGATGGCTGTAGGAGCTAAAATGGCTGTAGGAGCTAGACATGGCTGTAGGACCTAGAGATGACTGTAGTAGCTAAAGATGGCTGTAATAGCTAAAGATGGCTTCAGGAGGTAAAGATGCCTATAATAGCTAAAGATGACTGTAGGAACTAAAGATGCCTGTATGGGCTAAAGATGATTGTAGTAGCTAAAGATGGTTGTAGGAGCTAAAGATGGCTGTAATAGCTAAAGATGGCTTCAGGTGGTAAAGATGGCTGTAGGAGCTAGAGATGGCTGTAATAGGTAAAGATGGCTGTAGGAGCTAAATATGCCTGTAAGAGGTAGAGATGGCTGTAGGAGTTAAGATGGCTGTAGGAGCTAGAGATGGCTGTAATAGCTGAAGATGGCTGTAATAGCTAAAGATGGCTGTAGGAGCTAAAGATGGGTGTAGGAGGTACAGATGAATGTAATAGCTAAAGACGGCTGTAGGAGCTAAAGATGGCTGTAGGAGCTAAAGATGCCTTTAGGAACTAAAGATGGCTGTAGGAGCTAGTGATGGCTGTAGGAGCTAAAGATGGCTCTAATAGCTAAAGATGGCTGTAGGAGGTAAAGATGGCTGTAATAGCTAAAGATGGCTGTAGGAGCGAAAGATGGCTGTAGGATCTAAAGATGGCTGTAGGAGCTAAAGATCACTGTAGGAGCGAATGATGGCTGTAGGAGCTAAAGATGCCTGTAGGAGCTAGAGATCGCTGTAATAGGCAAAGACGGCTGTAGGAGTTAGAGATGGCTGTAATAGCTAAAGATGGTTATAATAGCTAGAGATGGCTGTAATAGGTAGAGATGGCTGTAGGAACTAAAGATGGCTGTAGGAGCCAGAGATGGGTGTAATAGCTAGAGATGACTGTAGGAGCTAAGGATGGCTGTAATAGCTAAAGATGGCTTCAGGTGGTAAAGATGGCTGTAGGAGCTAGAGATGGCTGTAGTAGCTAAAGATGGCTGTAATAGCTAAAGACTGCTGTAGGAGCTAGAGATGCCTGTAATAGCTAAAGATGGCTTTAGGTGGTAAAGATGGCTGTAGGAACTAAAGATGGCTGTAGGAGCCAGAGATGGGTGTAATAGCTAGAGATGACTGTAGGAGCTAAGGATGGCTGTAACAGCTAAAGATGGCTTTAGGTGGTAAAGATGGCTGTAATAGCTAAAGATGGCTGTAGGAGCCAGAGATGGGTGTAATAGCTAGAGATGACTGTAGGAGCTAAGGATGGCTGTAACAGCTAAAGATGGCTTTAGGTGGTAAAGATGGCTGTAGTGGCTAAAGATGGCTGTAATACCTAAAGACTGCTGTAGGAGCTAGAGATGCCTGTAACAGCTAAAGATGGCTTTAGGTGGTAAAGATGGCTGTAGGAGCTAGAGATGGTTATAATAGCTAGTGATGGCTGTAATAGGTAGAAATGGCTGTAGGAGCTAGAGATGGCTGTAGCAGTTTCTGTTCACCCATCCAAATCGCAGATTGGTTGCGAGTGGTTCTGGGCGGAAGTTGCTGTAGGTGGAGGCAGGACGGGGACTGTGTTCCAGTCGTGTGCAGCCCCCACCCGTTTAGTTCTCACTTGGATAGGAACGTCTGTTTCTGTGGTTTGAGTCCTTTGTACGTCAGTTGCTCCCGTGCAGAGTGAAGGAGACGTCACGTGAGCTGTGTGGCTCTGACTGCCCCACTGTGCCGATGGGACCCAGAGTAAAGACCCTTCTCAGACCGTTAGCAATGGAGACAACCCACCAAACCAGCTACTTTAGGTCCCCTCTATAATGACCTGTTCTAATGGTAGTGGTGTTCCCTCCTGGCCTTTCAGATTCCAGGGTACGGCATTTTTCTGCAGTGTTTGATTGAAATTATGCTGCAGGAAAACCAAGTATTACATTAAAAAAAAAAATGTTGCTATTAAGTCAGTCTGACGCATGGCAACCCTGTGTGTTACTGATTAGAACTGCTCCCTTGGGTTTTCTTGGCTGTAATCTTTATGGAAGCAGACCGCCAGGCCTTTCTTCTGCAGCACTGCTGGGAGGGTTTGAACTTCTCTCTTTTAGGTTAGCAGTTGAGCACAAACCATGTGCTCCATCCAGGGACCTAGTGTTGTTTCTATTCACTCAAAATAGGTTTTGATTGGCCTGTTATGGGGTGGGAGGGGCATGAAAACTGAATTCGCCACAGCATCTGGGTGCAGGGTCGGTCTGACGGAAACCGGGCTCCTTGTTACCTGCGTGAGTCCTCTGGGAGTCAAGTCTCCCCTCTGAGGTCACCTCCCGCGGGGTGGCCATCACCTCTACCCTGGGCAGACACTGTCCCGGGTCCGCTGTGGGGGAGCTTTACAAGGTGGGTCCACACCGCGCTGACGTGTCAGAGTTCCTTGACAAATCAAGCCAAACAATTTGTTTTCTCTTTTATTTTTTTGTTAACTGTTGTAGTTTAAATGAACTTTACATTTCAGTTTAGTCTCCCATACAAAAATTTATACGTGCGTTGTTATGTGACCCTAGTTGCTCTCCCCATACTGTGACAGCACACTCTTCCTTTCCACCCGATTCCCCATGTCCATTCAGCCAGCTGCTAACCGTCTCTGCCTTCCCATCTCCCCTCCAGACAGAAGCTGCCCGTTTAATCTCTTGTAGCTACTTGAGCTAAGAGGCACACTCCTCACGAGTATCACTTTATGTCCCACAGTCTAGTCCAATCCCTGTCTGAAGAGTTGGCCTCGGAAATTGTTTAGTTCTGCGTTGATAGAGAATCAGGGGCCATGCTTTCTGGGGTTCCTCCAATCTCAGTCAGACCATTAAGTCTGGTCTTCTTACTAGAATTTGAGTTCTGTACCCCACCTTTCTCCTGCTCCGTCCAGGACTCTCTGTCAAGCCAAACTTTTAATAGATTTTTTCCTTTTGTGTTCCAGGTACGCTTTTGGTAAGTGAATGGCATCTGGGAAAGCGCTCCCTGAGAGTTCAGCGCCGCATGCTGGGGTACGCATCTTTTTATACATATACGCTCCCCCCAGCTCTTCTCAGCTTGTTATTGTCGGGGCTCCTACAATCAGCTGTTCAGGAATGCACCACGTAGTTCTGATGTGATGTTTGTCATGAACCCTCAGGACTGTAACCCCAGCCGGCTTCCTTGCCCACAACCAGCTGACATACCTGTGAACCCTGAGTTTTCAGATCCGCTTTGTGCTTACAGAGTCCATCTCCATCTTGCTGGGAAAGAGCGGTTCTCTCAGGCACGGCGGCGCGCGTTGAGTTGTATTGTAATGAGCACCTCTGTAGGTGATAGCATTCACGCCCCTGCCACATGGAGATACTCGCGCGCGCAGAAAGGATCCTGCAGGCTTTGCCTCTTCGCGGCGCACCGCACAGAGTCCCCCGTGGGCACTTGAGCCACGTGTAAATCTCCACGCAGAGGAGGGATTTTCGGCAACAGGTTTGGTTTTGAGGTCTGGTGACCCTGGTGGAGCCACTCAGACGGCACCCTGATTCGGGCTCTGTGTGGTGGCGTGAAGGTGCCCTGGTGGCAGAAACGGCTAAGCGCTGGCTGCCAGCCCACAGGTTGGCGGTTCGAACCCACCTAGCAGCTCCGCAGGAGAAAGACCCGGCCGTGGGCTCCCGTAAAGATCACAGCCTAGGAAACCATATGGTGCAGTTCTGCTCCGTCACACGGGGTCGCTACAAGTTGGAATCGACTCGGCAGCCGTGGGTTTTTGTTTCTGTTTTCATGGTAGAGGTGTCGCAGGCCTCCCCTGGCTTGTGCTCTGGGGAAGGTCCGAACCCAACATGAGCGTGCAGAGCAGGACTTCTGTTCAGACCCCAAGCCGGCTGTGCGACTGTGGCTGCTGGCTTCTCTGGCTGGAGGGTCAGAGGAGGCAGCCCCCGGGTGGACAAGACAGAGGTCGGGGTCAGCGTAAGGGGAGCATCACTCTCCAGTGGGCACAGAGGCCGAGGAGGCCATGGGGGCACAGTGCGTGTGGGAGTTCGTCTGTCTCGAGGTCCTTGGGAAGGAGGACCCGTCTCGATTTCCTAGTGCTGCTCCAGCAGAAACACCACAAGTGCGGGGCTTAAACAAACACACGTATCTTCTCACAGTCCGGAGGCTAAAGTCCAGATTCAGGGCACCGGCTCTAGGGGAAGGTTCTCCGTCGGCTCCGGGGGAAGGTCCTTGTCGCTTTCAGCTTCTGTTCTCGGGGATCTCACTCACGGGCGTCTGTCTTCCCCACTCAGCGCTTACTTGCTTCTGTGCCTGATCCGCTCTTTTGTATCTCTAGTGATTGGTTTAAGACACACCCTACACTGGCCTCATTAACATAACCAGGAAACCCTGCTCCCAAATGGGATCACAGCCACAGGTATAAAGGGTTAGGATTTACAACACATATTTTCAGGGGACACAATTCAACCCATAAAACGCAAAGCAAACCCACTGCCATCAAGTCGATTCCAACTCACAGTGACCCTACAGGACAGAGTATAACTGCTTCATAGAGTTTCCAAGTTGCGGCTGGTGGACCCAAACTGCCGACCTTTTGGTTAGCAGCCATAGCTCGCTGTAGCTCTTAACCACCGTGCTAGCAGGGCTCCTGTTCAATCCATTACACCCCCAAATTCTCCCAGTCATCAGGGAGGGAGTGGAGGAGGCAGGCTTTTATTATAAAGGCCTCAGTGCTCCGTGTGGCTCAGAGGACCTGAGATCTGGGCTCCAGGGCAGGGAACGAGCTACACCTAGGCATGTTAGCACTGCTGTTTCTGCTCTTGTGTTCCGTGCGTCTCGCTCTGTCTTAGGTCATGGGCGGGAGGGTGGATCGCGTGTCTGCTCGAGCCTTGTGCCGCCTCCACTGTTTGATCCTCTACCTGAGAAGCACGCATTTCTGGCATTAGTTCACTTGACTCACCTTTCTGTCCTTAAACGTTAACTGAGCACCGACAGCGTTGGGTATCCCATAGTGAGCAAGACGGAATGATCCTTACATTTGTGGAGTTTGGGGTCTAGACTTTTGTTGTTAGGTGCTGTCGAGCCGATTCCGGCTCATGGTGACCCCATGTGACAGAGCAGAACTGCCCCAGAGGGTTTTCTAGGCTGTAATCTTTACGGGAAGGAGCCCTGGTGGTGCAGTGGTTAAGTGCTTGCCTGCTAACCGGAAGGTTGGCAGCTCGAACCCACCAGTAACTCCATAGAAGAAAGATGCCACAGTCTGCTTCCGTAAAGATTTATAGCCGTGGAAACCCTACGGGACAGCTCTACTCTGTCCAAAGGGTTGTTATGAGTCGGAGTCAACTTGACAGCAATGGGTTTGGTTTGAGCTTGGGTTAATCTTTATGGGAGCAGATCGCCAGGCCTTTCCCCAGCAGAGCTGCTGAGCGGGTTCAAACTGCCAACGTTTTGGTTAGCAGCTGAGTGCATCACTGTTGCGTCACCAGGGCTCCTTCTGGTCTAGACTAGAGAATAAAATGGTATGATCCTCACGGTCTTAAAGTTATTACAGCAACAAAAGAGAAGCAAAAAGCCAATGTATAACATCTCTTTAAAATATACTTGGGAGTCTCACTGAAAGTATGGTGGAGTAAGCTCCGAACAGAGCGAGCTGCTGCAGGTGACGTCTACGAATGACGGACGACGCACAGAAAATAACCACCTGAGGGCTCTGGGGAGAGAACACAAGCAGGCCGATTTTACTCAGGAGTTGACACTCGGCAGAAGCAACCGGCAGGAGTGCATTTCCTGTTTCTGGGGCTTTGGCCTGATGGCAGGCCCCTGGCATGCATGTGTCGGCCAGTACTCAGATAGAAAGTCCATTCTCCTTCTGGCTTGAGGAACCAGGGAATGGAGCTCTGGGCAGCTGTGGCCACTGAAGAGCAGGTGGAGGATCCAGGAAGGAGACAGTCAGATTCTGTGTATGAACTCTGCCTAGTCTCTGGGTGACCCCAGAACTGCTCACACGTGTGCTGGGCAGACTGCACATGACTCAGCCAAAAACAAAAGGCTGAGCCAAGACTGAGGTGCCGTCCTTCAGTTGTGGCAGAGCTTACACTGAGTCTAACCAAGCTCCTTGCCCACTAAAACAAAAACATCAACTCTGTCCAGAGGAATATAACAGAATCCAGATTCTCCACAAGATAACATTCACAATGCCTAGGATATGACCCGAATTATGCAAAAAACAAAGGAGCAGGAAAATATAACCCACTCTGAAGGGAAGAGGCAGTTGACAGAGGCCAACCTCAAGATGGCCTAGATGTTGGGATTCTCAGACAAGGTCTTTAAAGCAGCTCTCATAATGATGCTAAGTGAGGTAAGAGAAAACAACCTCATACTGAGTGGGGAAAAAAGAAAAGAAATCTCAGCAGAGAAGTAGAAAACGTAAAAAAAGGACCTAGTGGAAAATTTAGAACTGAAAAGTATGATATCCGAAATAAAAAATTCACTGGACAGGCTGAGAAGTAGAGATGACAGAGATATGAAGACGGATCAACAGAAACGATCTGATCTGAAGAAAAGAATAAAAGATTGAAACGAATGAGCAGAGCCCTGGGAACCTGTGGAAAATATCAAAAGTTTGGACATATGTGTAATTATAGTCCCAGGAGGAGAGGAGAAATAGTAGGGCAGAAAAAATACTTGAAGAAATAATGACCAAAAATTTTCCAAATTTGATGAAAGACAAATTTATAGACTCAAGAATCCCAGTGAACCCCAAACAGCATGAATAAAAAAAAACTATGCCCAGGCACATCATGGTTAACACAGAAAAACATAGAAAAAGAAAAAAATCATGAAAGCAGCTGAAAAACAATGGCGCATTTCATACAGGGAAACAGTAATCTGAACGGCAAAAGATGTCTCCACAGAAACTCTGGAGGCCAGCAAGCAGTGTGGCTGAAGTGCCAAGTAAAAAAATCTGTCAACCCAGAACTCTATCCAGTGACTGTCCCCCATGTACAACAGAGTGAAACGCTGCCCGTTCCTGCACCATCTTCACGATTGCTGACACGCTCGAGTCCGTTGTTACGGCCACTGTGTGTTTTGAGTGCCTTCCAACCTGGAGGCTCATCTTCCAGCACTGTATCAGACAATGTTCTGTTGTGATCCACAGGGTTTTCACTGGCTAATTTTCAGAAGTAGATCACCAGGCCTTTCTCCCTAATCTGTCTTAGTCTAGAAGCTCCACTGAAACCTGTCCACCATGGGTGACCCCGCTGGTATCTGAAATACGGTGGCGTAGCTTCCAGCATCACAGCAACACGCAAAGCACCACAGTGCAATGGACTGACAGACGGGTGGTGGTTTTCCTTCTGTTACTTCCTTTAAAATACATATGACTATCTAAAGCAAAATTAATCATTTGCCTTCTGGGATTTCTACTGCACACAGAGGAAATACACAGACAACCACCACGTAAAGCTCCATGGAGCGTGGCCAGCAGACCTGTGTGGAAACTCGGACCTACTCAAAGGAAGGACAGCATCAGAGTTTTTTTAAATTGGGGTAAATATTAAAAAAACTGTTTTTCCTGATTTTTCATCATCATGAAAGGCAGTAAGTGTCTAAAGCAACAATAATCAGCTGTCTTGAGCCTGTTCCTCACATCCATCTCTCACTCCGCTGACGGAGCCTCTCGTTGGGGTGTTTGTGGCTGTGCCTTTCTTACCTTCGCTCATTGTCACCGTTTCCACGTAGCCTTTTTTCTTGTTTTAAGAAGAAGAAGCAAGCGATGGAATTATTTTAGGAGATGTTCTTTTCCACTTGCAAATGTAAAATGACTTAGCCATAGCCAGCTAGTTATATAAGTGTTAGTTATGTGCATTTGGAAACCCTGGCGGCATAGCGGTTAAGTTGCTCACCAAAAGGTCAGCAGTTTGAATCCACCAGGCGCCTCTGGGAAACTCTATGGGGCAGTTTTACTCTGTCCTATAGAGTCGCTATGAGTCAGAATAGACTCGATGGCAATGGGTTTGGGTTTTTGTTTTTTTTTTGTTTTTTTTTGGTTTTTTATGTGCATTAACATCAGGGAAATGGGAACTTTGATAAGCTTGGAAGTGAGGTGAGACATAAGAAAGAACTGTATTTCACCTTTGAAGTCCCCAGGAAGGAGTCCCTGGGTGGTGCAAATGGTTAGACCCTCGACTACTGGCAGAAAGTTTGGAGGTTCAAACCCACTCACCAACACTGTGGAAGAGAGACCTGCGATCTGTTTCCGAAAGGTCACGGCCTTGAAAACCCTGTGGAGCAGTTCTACTCTGCACACACGGGGTCGCCAGGAGTTGAGGTCAACTCAACGCAACTAATAACAACAATAAAGTCCCCAGGGGCCCCTGGGTGGCGCCAGCGGTTAAGGGCTCGACTAGTAACCTGAAGGTTGGCAGTTCAAACCCACTGAGCGGTTGTGAGGCCACCGTGAGTCAGAACTGAAGTCACAGCAATAGGTTTGGTTTAGTAAAGTCCTCAGGTCGCTCCCTGTGGTTTGAGTAAGAGGTGCTTGTTGTTGGTTGCCACTGAGTCAGTTCCAACTCATGGTGACCCCAGGTGTCAAAATTCCCCTCAAAGAAACCTGCGTTCTCAAGCATTAGATAAACAAAGCCTCTTTTCTATTAAATTTCACTTATTTATCTGAAATTGCGACAGGATTACTTTCCCCATGTGTCACTGCAAACAAATTTTACGCCCTAACTCCTTTACGTTGTTGCTGGGTGCCGTCCAGTAGATTCTGACTCACGGTGCCCCACAGGGTTTCCTAGGCTGTAATCTGCACAGGAGCAGATCGCCAGGTCTTCTTTCCTGTGGAGCCGCTGAGGGGGGTTCGAACCACTGACCTTTCAGTGTGCAGACGAGCACGTAACGGTTGTGCCACCAGGCCTCCTTCTGGGGAGATGCAGGGGTTTTCAGTATTGTGTCGACAGAGCTGAGTGGTGGGGCAGGAGCTCAGGAGACTGGCTGGGACCACCTGGAGGGCCTGTGAAGGAGGGTTCACCGTGGTGACGAGAGGCTGGCTGAACATTTAAGTTTCTACGAACCTGTTTCTGCTGTTTCAGAAGGTCTCTTCCCAGGAGAGGTGGCCTCGGGGATCTGATCAGACCCGTGATCGGTGAAGGCCGGCGTCCCAGGGCCGCCTCCTCCCACTTGCAGAGAATGCGATTTTGCTGAGTCAGATGCATGCAATGCAAATGGGGGCTGGATTTTTCCAGAACACAGGAAAACCACAGCCTTTGTTGTGACACAGCTTCCCTGTCCCCAGCTCCTCTGAAGCCAAATGCATTAAAGATCGAGAGCTTTGAAGGCCTCTCCGTGTGGCCGTGTGGACTTCAAAGCTTGGGCCTGGAAAGAAACAGACTCAGCAGCTCTGTGGGCACTGACCACTTCCTGCCCCTGGTGGGACGTGCTTCTGATACCTGGCGGGCTGCGCAGGAGCCCTGTCCTACGTCACGCTGTCCATGTGCTGCATCTGGAAGGGACGCAGGAGCCTGGCGAGCCGGGCAGCTTGTTGCGGGGCGGTTCAGCAGAGCATCCCTCCCACCACCCCCGCCCCCATGCACCCGCCCCGGTCCCTTCGCGCCGGGACGAGCTGCCCTGTGTGTGAGTGTGCTCACCTGGGGCTCAGCGCCCGTGCCTGGTTCTGGAACGGAGGGGCTCCCAGTCAGCTGGGTTTGCACAGTTAGGACATTCCAAGGGTCAAATCCTAATGATTTCTTTTTATTTTTTAATTGTTGTAGTTTAATTGAAAGTTTACAATTCAAGTTAGTCTCTCATATAAAAATTTATACATACATTGTTATGTTACCTTAATTGCCCTCCCTATACTATGACAGCACATTCTTCCTTTCCACCCCGGATTTCCCATGTCCATTCAACCAGCTCCTGACCCTCTCTGCCCTTTCGTCTCGCCTCCAGACAGAAGCTGCTCATTTAGACTCATGTATTTACTTGAGCTAAGAAGTACACTCTTCACGAGTATCATTTTATGTCCCATAGTCCAGTCCAATCTTTGTCTCAAGAGTTGGCCTTGGGAATTGTTTTAGTTCTGGGTTGACAGAGTTTGGGGGCCATGCTTTCTGGGGTTCCTCCAGTCTCAGTCAGACCATTAAGTCTGGTCTTTTTACTAGAATTTGAGTTCTGCCTCCCACCCCTCCCCTCCTCCTTCAGGGACTCTGTTGTGTGCCCTGTCAGGGTGGTCATTGGTGGTAGCCGGGCACCATCCAGTTCTCGTCTCAGGCTGATGAAGTCTCTGGTTTATGTGGCCCTTTGTCTCTTGGGCTGATATTTTCCTTGTGTCTTTGGTGTTCTTCATTCTCCTTTACTCCAGGTGGTTGGGACCAATTGATGCATCATAGATGGCCGCTTGCTAGCTTTTAAGACCCCAGATGCCACTCACCAAAGTAGGATGTGGAAGATTTTCTTAATAAACTTTGTTATGCCAGTTGACCTAGATGTCCCCTGAAAGCATGGTCCCCAGACCCCTAACCCTGCTACTCTGTCCCTCGAAGTGTTTGGTTGTATTCAGGAAACTTCTTAGCATTGGTTTAGTCCCGTTGTGCTGACTTCCCCTGTAGTATGTGCTATCCTTCCCTTCACCTAAGATAATTCTTGTCTACTATCTAGTTAGTGAATAACTATCACCCTCCCTCCCCATCAAAGAATGTTTTCTTCTGTGTTTAAGCCTTTTCTTGAGTTCTTATAATGGTGGTCTTATACAATATTTATTCCTTCTGTGACTGACTAAATTCACTCAGCATAATGACCTCCAGATTCCTCCATGTTATAAGATGTTTCACAGCTTCATCGTTGTTCTTTATCATTGCATAGTATTTCATTGTGTGAATATACCATAATTTGTTTATCCATTCATCTGTCGAGGGGCACCTAGGTTGCTTCCAGCTTTTTGCTATCATGAACAGTGCTGCAGTGAACATCAGTGTGCATATATCTATTCGTGTGACGGCTCTTATTTCTCTAGGATATATTCCAGGGAGTGGGATAGCTGGATCATATGGTACTTCTATTTCTACGTTTTTAAGGAAGCGCCAGATAGATTTCCAAAGTGGTTGTGCCATTTTACATTCCCACCAACAGTGTATAAATGTTCCAGTCTCTCCACAGCCTCTCCAACATTTATTATTTTGTGGTTTTTGGATTAATGCTAGCCTTGTTGGAGTGAGATGGTATCTCACTGTAGTTTTGATTTGCATTTCTCTAATGGATAATGATAGCGACCATTTCTTCATGTGTCTGTTAGCTGCCTGAATGTCTTCTTTGGTGAAGTGCCTGTTCATATCTTTTGCCCATTTTTAATTGGGTTATTTGTCTTTTTGTTGTTGAGGTTTTGCAGTATCTTGTAGATTTTAGAGATTAGACACTGATCGGATTTGTCGTAGTCAAAATTTTTTTCCCAGTCTGCAGGGTGTCTTTTGACTCTTTGGGTGAAGTCTTTTGATGAACATGTGTTTGATTTTTAGGAGCTCCCAGTTATCTAGTCTCTCTTCTGGTGTTTGTGCATTGTTACTTATAGTTCATATTCTGTTTTGCCATGTATTAAGGCTCCTAGTGTTGTCCCTATTTCTTCTTCCATGATCTTTATTGGTTTTGATTTTATATTTAAGTCTTTGATCCATTTTGAGTTAGTTTTTGTGCACGGTGTGAGGTATGGGTCTTGTTTCAGTCTTTTGCAGATGGATACCCAGTTATGCCAGCACCATTTGTTAAAGAGACTGTCTTTTCCCCATTTAATGGACTTTGGGCCTTTGTCAAATATCAGCTGCTCATAGGTGGATGAATTTATGTCTGGATTCTCAGTTTTGTTCCATTGGTCTATGTATCTGTTGTTGTACCAGTACCAGGCTGTTTTGACTACTGTGGCAGTATAAAAGGTTCTAAAATCAGGTAGTGTGAGGCCTCCCACTTTGTTCTTCTTCTTGAGTAATGCTTTACTTATCCGGGGCCTCTTCCCTTTCGAATCCTAACGATTTCTGTTACGTTACCTTTTTCCTCCCCAAATGCTTCTGCAGAGTGTGCACTCAGAGGCAGGCCCTAATGCCAGGTGGAGGGTGGGCTGCGCCATGGCAGCCGTGGCTTGCTGGGTGGGGACGGGCTCTGGTGGTCAGAGGCCATGCCCCCTGGGATGCAGAGCTGCCAGCGGGGCGCTGTGGGAGCTGGGGTTCACACCGAGGACCCTGGTATGGGCAGTGTCCTCCAGTCCCCAGTGTCGGGGCCCCTCTGCAGGCTCATTGTGCTAGGCAGACAGTGAGAAGGAAGTCAGGCCTGCGGGGGTGCCAGCCACTTTCTCTTGAGGCTCCTGAGGCCTTTGGAGTGTTTTCAATCCTGAACGCACTGTGGTTTCTGTGAATGTTCTCTAGCTTGATGGACTTAGACGTGTTCAGACGGCGTTAGTCTCCTCGGGCAGCCATAACAAAGTACCACAGGGTGGGCGGCTTTCGAGAACAGAGACTGATTGCCTCTCAGTTCTGGAGGGTGGGAGTCCAAAATCGGCGTGGGCAGGCTTTAGGGGAGGACCCCTCCTCGTCTCCTCCAGCTCCGGGTACCCCCGGCTCGTGCACCCATCTTCACGTGGCATCTTCTTCCCCGAGCGCAGCTCTGTCCCCACTTTCAGAAAACACCGCTCAGAAGAGACGAGGACGGAGAGCACCCGACTCGGACATGACCTTGTTTAATGTGGCCCATCACAGGGAAAACCTACCTCCCAACAAGGTCACGCACACAGGCGCAGGGTCAGGACTTCAGCATGTCTTCTTGGGGGACACAGTTCACCCCAGTAGATGCTGACCTCACAGTGGAGCTGCAGACACACCAGGGCCGCCCTTCCTGCCTGGCATCTCTGCCGCCCCAGGCAGCCACTGTTCTTCCAGATGTTCTTTATCCAGGCGTTACAACTTTCACACTTCACTGGTACAATATGCGTCATTGGCAAGTCTGATGTAAGACTTAGGGTTTTCTTTCAAGGACAGTACTTCTGTGTTCTCCTGTCACTTGTACTGTTCCATTCAGAGGTTTTGCCCGGAGGACGTGGTATCAGCGTGGAGCTGGGAGCCAGAGGCGAGAACGCTCCAGAGTGGGGGCAGTACCAAGCTTGGTGTTGGCATCAGGAGGGTCACAGAGAGTGTCCGGGGTCTGCAGCGCTCTCTGTTTAAACAGAGCTCACAGACTGAATCATACCCAGAGCTCTGCCGCAGAAAGCAGGGAAACAGGTCTCTTTGGTTGGAAGGGGGCACAGGGTGCCCGTCTCTGGTCACGGGCAGTTCACAGCCTCAGCTGGAGAAGCTGTGTGGGGTCCTTCTCCATGAAGTGGAACTGCGTTCATGAGCTACTGATGTATCCTTACATGGGAAAGGAGCCCTGGCCACGCAGTGGTAAAGCACTGCTAACCCAAAAGTTGGTCGTTCAAACCCACACAGCGGCTCCACAGGAGAAGAGACCTGGCCATCTGCTCCCATAATGATTACAGGCTGCAAAACCCATGGGCCAGTTCTGCTCTGTCACACTGAGCGCTGAGTTGGAATAGACTCAACAGCACCCAATAACCGCATGTGAAAGGTGGCTGTTGGTCCCCAGGGTGGTGGCATCAGTCAGCACGGTTCCAGAGACACCCCAGCGCCCCTCAGAGCAGACAAGAGATAAGCGGAGTAGGTCCCACCTGAGATACCCTGCGCCGGCCTGGTGGGAGGGTCCAGGTTAGGAGGCACGGAGGAGGACTCTGAGTTTAAAGCCACACACTGGGAGCCAGGCCAGGGGGCCTGCTTCGGTACAAGGAGGAAGGGCGAGGGGCCTGAGGGGTGTGGAGACCCAGTAGCCTACTTCCCTGCGCCCCGGGCGAGGGGCACCCCCAGACTGCGCTCAGAGTTCTGCCCTCTGTGGATGTGCCCGGGGGCCTCCCCAGTGGGGCTCACCTTGGTTTCCGCGCGCAGCACTAGCAGAGAGGAACCCTCCTCCCGCCTCGGCACCGCGCCTGTGGGTCACGCTGTCGCTCACCGGCCTTGGCCCCGCGGACGTTTACGCTGCGGACTCTTGATCTCCTGGGCTCCTCTTGCCACGGTCCTGCAGCCTCTGTGAGTTAAACCCCTTTATGACCTTGCGCCCTCGCTGCTCTTAAATTCATGCGTTAAAAACAGCTTAATGAGGGGTTTACTGACCCAATTGGAGGTTTTTATTAAAACCATTAGTGCTGGAGCGGAGCCTGCCTGCAGGAAGCGATTACGCGCGGGAGCGCCGCACCCCTCTCCGAGGCGGCCACACCAGTTCCAGACCCGTCCGCCGCCACGTCTGCCTGGTGTTCATGTCCTCGCCTGAATTTACAGGCGCTTCATTCTCCTCCCAGCCCTCGTGCTCCAGAAGCAGTTTGTTTTCATTCAATTACCACGCGAGCACCGGCTGCCGGGGCTCGGACGGCAGCGGGACCCAGGCTCCCTCGGGCTTCTTCCCCCACCGGTCGGGGTGCCACTGGGTGGATTTGGTCCCTTAGCCTGTCCACAGGGAAGGTGTGTCCTTCTAGTTTCCAAAGTGTCAACTCAAAACGACACAGAACCTTCCTGTCGCCAGGAATGCATGGCCACTTGGCAGTGTTGGAGTCAGGTTCCAGTGTCGGCCCCTGTCCTCCGCGGACACAGGGGGTCTCTCTCAGGGAGGACAGACAGGGAAGCCTGGCCTGGGTGACTTTAACCCGCCATGTGGCATGTGCTGATGGAGAGCAGTCCCAGCTACAGAGAGGCTCATTTCCAGGGTGAGAGGGCAGTCTTCCGGCAGCTTCCTCCACAGGTCATTGTGAGCAGGTCTTAGCTGGCTGTGATGGCCAGAGAGGGACAGGCCCCAGTGCTCTGGGGGGGGGCTTCACTTCCACCTCGCCAGGCGGCACTGGGAGCGAGGTTTCCCCTTAGTGTAGGGAACTTTCTGGAATCCCTTCTGCAGTGGCTTTTGTGTGCTTGTGATCCATTCTCAGCCAGGGCCATAGGGTTTTTCTGGACTCCCAGGACAGGATATTTGCCTCGTTCTCTCTCTGCCCCCATGTTACCCAACTCTCTCTGCCCCACCTCTAAGTGCCCCTGCTCAGGTCACTGGTAGCACCTGGGTGAGGAGGTGATGCTCACCAGGAGCCATGACTTTCTGCTGATGGGAGGGGGAGAATCGAGGAGGTGAGAGCTGGGGAAATGGGAGAAAAGGCCAAATTCTGGGGCCAACTCGGCATAGTCGTCCACGGGCTCACCACAAAGAGTCACTTGGTCATTGAGAAGGACTTAGGGTGTGCGATCAGCATGCATGCCAGCGCACTGCAGAGGAGGGACCAGAGACGCAGCAGGCGGGCGTCAGGATGCCTGGAGCCTGTGGTGGTGAGCGCTCATCTCTTGTTTTGTGGATTCTGATTTCTTCACACACACACACACACAGACACTGTAAGTACACACATGAACTCTAGGTCTGCATATAACACACCGTAACTACACACATGAGCTGTAGCTGTACGTATAACACGCTGTAACTCTACATACTACATAAACTCTAGGTCTACATATAACACACCGTAAGTACACACATGAGCTGTAGCTGTACGTATAACACGCTGTAACTCTACATACTACATGAACTCTAGGTCTACATATAACACACCGTAACCACACACATGAGCTGTAGCTCTACGTATAACACGCTGTAACTCTACATACTACATAAACTCTAGGTCTACATATAACACACCATAACTACACACATGAGCTGTAGCTGTACGTATAACACACTGTAACTCTACATACTACATGAACTCTAGGTCTACATATAACACACCGTAAGTACACACATGAACTGTAGCTCTACGTATAACACACTCTAACTCTACACGGGCACTTAGTTTTTTTAGCATAGTCTTTTTGCATCTGATTTTTGTCACCATCCACACTCGCAACCTGCTACATGAACTACCTGGTTGTATCCTTCCATACCTTTTACATCCTCAGATCTGTATACAAGCACAGACACACGCACATACACACATGCTATCAATTTTCCTCTAGGCACTGCTTTAGCTGCGTCCCGAACGTTTTGATATGTTATGCGTCTTAGTTACCTAGTGCTGTTGTAACAAAATATACCACACGTGGCTGGCTTGAAAGAACAGACATTTGTTTTCTCAGAGTTTTGGAGGCTAGAAGTCCAAGTCAGGGCTTGTAGGTGTCCTGGGTGGTGAGGGCAGCCTGGAGCCAGAGAAGGGCCTCTGATGTGGTCAGACCCCCCTGTGCCCTCCGGCTGGCTTGGAACCTCCAGAACCTGCCATGTGTCCCTGGCACTTCCTGCCTCCAATGCCCCATTGTAGGGTGCAGGAGGAGCCGGCCTTAGCGAGCCTGACCTCTGCCAGTGCAAGTAACAGGGAGAGGCATTGTTAGGTTGGCCTGGAGCAGCAGCTGTGTGGCAGTTTCTTTTGTAAACGCTTTGATATTTTAAAGCAGAAACCTTAAACGGGGATGCCATGCTCTGTTGCTGTCACAATAGCTGCTCTTGTCTGTGGATTCACTGAGCAGACCCACATGTACTATGCAGTTTAGTGCCGTTAATGGTTCCTAAGTACACACAACAAATCCCCTCTTGATAGCGTGTGCCCTCCCCTTATCAGGAGTCGTGTGCCACTGTATTGATTACGGGCATGTTGCCTGGGCCTTTGGTTTGTGTGTCTGTCACAAGGCAGAGCACACTGCTTTCTCATTTTGCTTTAGAAAACCAAACCAACCAGTTGCCATCAAGTCGACCCCAACTCACGGTGACCCCAAGCGTCAGAGTAGAACTGTGCCCCACAGGGTTCTCAGTGGCTGGTTTTTCAGAAGTAAATCACCAGGCCTTTCTTCTGATGTGCCTCTGGGTTGACTGGAACCTCTAACCTTCAGTTAGCAGCCAAACATTCACCATTTCCACCAATGGGGACTCTATCCCTCTGGTGTTAGCCTTGACGAGTTGGGGTGTCTTTGGGCACTTGGAGGGCTGACTGTAGACAGGGTGTGGTGATGTGTTTGTGGGAGACGTACATTAATACTGTGTCCCGCATGCTGGCCACCGGACTCCTTCCCTGGGAGCCTCATGCTTCCTTGTGTGTAACGGCCGAGCCCGCCCCACAACTCACTGACTCCTGGGCCTCCGGGCCCTGCTCCGTCTTTCTCCAGCGTGCACCCCGATGCAGACCTTTACTTGTGTGCTAGCTCGTTGTCTGTATCTGCCCCCCCGCCCCGAGAATGGAAGCCCCGTGGGGCAGGGACGTTGGGTTGTTCTCTTCCATCTCCCAGTGCTAGGACGGGCAGAGCTCAGTTCCGACGCTGACTGAATCCCACAGGAGCCCTCGTGGAATTGAGGATCTGGGTCCACGTGCAGGTGGTGTAAGCAGAGCACGGCCACCGCCACCTTGAAGGAAACTCAGCTCCTCCCCCAGGTCACCTTGGAGCAGGGGCGGCACGTGGTCGTGAAGGGCGCCCCGTGGTGTGGATCCTGACAGCTGTTTTCCTTGATTTCAGCCTCACGTCTCATGGGCCCAGCACTGCCAGCGAGCCCTCAGCGCACGTTCTGGCTTTCCGAGAGGTGCGCTTCAATGCATGCATGACGTCACCGGCTTTAGTGGCACCTTCGGGTCTGGGACAAGGCCCCTCTTCCCCTCAGCACCGTTCGCCAGAAGCGTGCGAGGAGCCGCTGCAGTGTCCCAAGTCAGCGGGTTCAACAGCAGAAACAGGATGAATGGACACAGCCACTGAGAAGCAGAGATCGTGCAGGACTGTGAGGTCGCTCTCCTGGGCCTGTCGTGGCTGGTGGTAGGAGTGATGACCGATCACAGCGGGACTCCCACACGGACTTCGCAGGCAGTGTCACCATGGTGCAGCGGAGTGGTCGCCCCCATTGTGCACAAGAACAGAGACAGCTGAGGAACCTCGTCCACAGTCACGTCCTCAAGAGGCCACCCCGAAGAGCTGCAGCCAGACCTGGGCTGGGATTTTCTAAAATCTTTACTGATATCACTGTGGATATTTATTTTACTCTGGTGGATTGTAATCCAGTGCTATCATGCTTTACCTTATTGCTCAAATCGCCCCAGCTTGTGCCTTTGGGAGCTCCTTCAAGTTGGCTCCTGGCTCCTTTGAGCAGCCCTGTTATTTGTTTTTGTTTTCTAGCTTTTCCTCACTTTCTGTCACTAGAAGTTGCTCCAGTCTGCAAGTCAAGCCCTTCTCCCAGGAGACCTGGTTCCTTTTAGTGGAAAATGGTGTTTAGAAACTAAGATCTGGGCATGGGGTGCACTCACTGCTACTGGGGCATCACTGCTTCTAGGCCCTCTTGGCAGACTGAGTTAGAAACATGTGAATGTATAATAATAAACCACAATAGAAAGGATAAACTGTTGATATAACCACTTGGATGAATCTCAGGAGAGTTGTGCTGAATGAAGGAAGCCAGGCTCAAATGTCCCTCCCTGTATGATCACATTCATATGTCATTCTTGAAAAGAGAAAGCTGTAGTGACGGAGAACAGATCAGTGGTTTCTGGGGTTGGGGTGGTGGGAGAAGGGGAGACCACAAAGGGGCATCACGTGGGAATGTTTGGGGTGATGGAGTTGCGCTGTGTCTTGATTGTGGTGCTGGCTACACAGATCTATACGTGAAAATCCATAGAACTATACACTATAAATAGTAAATTTTACAGTATATAAATTTTTAAAAAATTAGTATTAGAGAAACCTCAAATATAAGCCATAAAAAATGAACTTATTTGCAACTAAATATTTGTATATATAATTCATACTATAATATTGTGTGTGTGTATATATATATGTATTTGTGTGTATGTGTACATACATAGGAGGTTAAGAACTCAGGCTGCTAACCAAAAGGTCTGTAGTTTGAATCCATCAGCCGCTCTCTGGAAACCCTATGGGGCAGTTCTACCCTGTCCTATAGGGTTGCTGTGAGTTGGAATCGACTCGACGGCAACAGGTTTTTTTTTATGGTGTATATACAAATTTATATATAAATCTGTCTTGGAAGAAGTACAACCAGAATGCTCCTTAGAAGCAAGGATGGTGAGACTACATCTCACATACTTTGGACATGTTGTCAGGAGGGATCAGTCCCTGGAGAAGGACGACATGCTTGGTAAAGTGGAGGGTCAGTGAAAAAGAGGAAGACCCTCAACGAGATGGATTGACACAGTGGCTGCAACAATGAGTTCAAGCATAACAACGATTATGAGGATGGCACAGGACTAGGCAGTGTTTCGTTCTGCTGTATGTAGGGTCACTATGAGTTGGAACTGACTCGAAGGCACCTTACAACAATAACATATATGTGTGTGTGTGTATATATATGAATCATTGCTATGTTTAAACCCATTGTTGCAGCCACTGTGTCAATCCAACTCATTGAGAGTCTTCCTCTTTTTAACTTATCGTCTACCTTAGCAAGCGTGATGTCCTTCTGTAGGGAATGGTCCCTCCCGATAACATGTCTAAAGTACGTGAGACTCTTGCTTCTAAGCATTCTCGCTGTATTACTTCCCAGACAGATTTGTTTGTTCTTCTGGCAGTCCATGGTATAGTCGATATTCTTTGCCAACACCATAATTTTGAAGGCATCAATTTTTCTTCGGTCTTCTTTATTCACTGTCCTGCTTTCCCATGCATATGTGGTGATTAAAATATCATGGCTTGGGTCAGGTGCAGTTTACTCCTCAAAGTGACATCTTTGCTTTTCAATACTTCAAAGAGGTCTTTTGCAGCAGATTTGTCCAGTGCAATACATCGTTTGATTTCTCGGCTCCTGCTTCCATGGGCATTGATTATGGATCCAAGTAAAATGAAATCCTTGACAACTTCAATCTTTTCTCCATTTTTCATGATGTTGCTTATTGGTCCCATTGTGAGGATTTTTTTTTTTTTTTTATGTTGAGGTCTAACCTATCCTGAAGGCTGTGGTCTTTGATCTTCATCAGTAAGTGCTTCAACTCCTCTTCGCTTTCCGTAAGCACGGTTGTGTCATCTGCATAATGCAGTTCGTTAAATGAGTTTTCCTCTAGTCCTGATAGCGCGTTCTTCTTCATATAGTCTGTCTTCTTGGATTATTTGCTCAGCATACAGATTTTGAATAAGTTAGGTGAAAGGATACAACCCTAACACACACCCTTCCTGATTTTAAACCACTCAGTATCCCTTTGTTCTGTTCAAACAACTCCCTCTTGATCTGTGTACAGATTCCACACGAACACAATTAAGTGTTCTGGAATTCCCATTCCTCGCAATGTTATCCATAATTTGTTATGATCCACACAGTGGAATGCCTTTGCCTAGTCAATAAAACACCGGTAAACATCTTTCTGGTATTCTCTGCTTTTAGCCAAGATCCGTCTGACATCAGCAATGATATCCCTCATTCCACATCCTCTTCTGAATCCGGCTTGAGTTTCTGGCAGCTCCCTGTCGATGTACTGTTGCAACGGTCTTTGAACTACCTCCAGCAAAATTTTACTTGCGTGTTATATTAATGATACTGTTCAATAATTTCCACATTCTGTTGGGTCATCTTTCTTTAGAATAGGCATAAATATGGATCTCTTCCAGTGAGTCGGCCAGGAAGCTGTCTTCCAAATTTCTTGACTTAGACAAGTGAGTACCTCCAGCACTTAATCCGTTTGTTGAAACACCTCAGTTGGTATCTGTCAGTTCCTGGAGCCTTGTTTTTCACCAATCCCTTCATTGCAGTCTGGACTTCTTCCTTCAGTGCCGTCGCTTCCTGATCATATGCTACCTCCTGAAATGGTTGAACGTCAGCCAGTTCTCTTTGGTACAGTGACTCTGTGTGTTCCCTCCATCTTCTTTTGATGCTTCCTGTGTCCTTCAATATTTTGCCCATAGAATCCTTCAGTACTGCAGCTTGAGGCTTGAATTTTTTCTTCAGTTCTTTCAGCTTGAGAAATGCCGAGTGTGTTCTTCCCTTTCGGTTTTCCACCTCCAGGTCTTTGCATATGTCATTATAATACTTTACTTTGTCTTCGTGAGCTGCCCTTTGAAATCTTCTGTTCAGCTCTGTTACTTCATTTCTTCCATTCACTTTAGGTACTCTACGTTCAAGAGCAAGTTTCAGAGTCTGTTCTGACATCCATTTTGGTCTTTTCTTTCTTTCCAGTCTTTTTAATGAACTTTTGCTTTCTTCATGTATGATGCCCTTGATGTCATCCCATAACTCATCTGATCTTCGGTCTTTAGTGTTCAATGCGTCAAATCTGTTCTTGAGATGGTCTCTGAATTCAGGTGGGATATACTCAAGGTCATATTTTGGTCCTTGTGGATTTGTTTTAATTTGCTTCAGCTTCAGCTTAAACTTGCATATGAGCAATTGACGGTCTGTTCCACAGTCAGCCCCTGGAGTGGTTCTGACTGATGATATCAAGCTTCTCCATCCTCTCTTTCCACAGATGTAGTCAATTTTATTCCTGCGTATTCCATCTGGTGAGGTCCACGTGTATAGCTGCTGTTTATGTTGTTGAAAAAAGGTATTCGCAGTGAAGAAGTTGTTGGTCTTGCAAAATTCTATCATGTGATCTCAGGCATTGTTTCTATCACCAAGGTCATATTTTCCAACCACTGTTCCTTCTTCGTTTCCAACTTTCACATTCCAATCACCAGTAATTATCAATGCATCTTATTGTAGGTTTGATCAGTTTCAGACTGCAGAAGTTGGTAAAAATCTTCAGTTTCTTTATCTTTGGCCTTAGTGGTTAGAGGCTATGGGTCGGGTGTAATTTATGATGTGGGGTCTTGCTCAGGCAGGGAGGGGGCTCATAATTCCAAGAGGAAAGAAAGGATGGCTTTGAGGTCTGTGTGAAGCGGCCCAAGAGCAGGTGGAGGAGAGGAGAGAGGGAGAGTGAGTTAGAATCTGGGGGCACGTGCAAGGCAGCTTCTATCAAGTCCCTGCTGCTGTCTCTGAGTGCTTGCGTGGGGCTGCAGAAGCAGACAGACCTCAGCGCCTCCCGTTGACCTTGGGGATGGTTGTACGAAGGTCTGTCCCTTCTCACGGTGTTTTAACTGGGACCTCGCGGTCACGGGCACGTACCTCAGTGCCTGGTGAGTTGGTCTCCATCTGCCCATCATGTCTGTGCTGTGTTCTTGAGTCGTATTTATTGACGGCCACGAACCTCCCTTCTCTGAGCAAGAGCTGTTGGGTCAGCCTCAGGAAAGGCAGCAGCGTACAGAGGACGAAGTGTTGACACAGGGAACAGGACCTGATTCTAATCACAAGACCTCCAGCTCCCCTGAGCTCTCCATCGCTCATGCGTCCCTCTGCTCCCCACATTCTACACGTGGCACGGATGGTGTGGGGACTTATGTCATGAGGCTTCAATGTGACGTCTGCGTAAGCGCTGCCTCTCATCTCGCTGGGGGAGAGGGTCTTCGTGGCCTTCTCTCCGCACAACAATGAGGTGAGTGTCAGTGTCTCCAGATAAACACCATTATGCAACTTCTAGTGATGAGATCTTGCCCTCTCTGCTTAGTCATCTGGCTCGAGGACCCAGATTCAGCAGAGCTGGCACCACTAAAGCCATTTGGCCCAGCTTCAGTAACTGGACAATCCTCTTTATTTTATTTTTTCCTTTTGATTGTGCCAAAATCAGCAATTATAGTCATAATCCCCAACGAAAGTAACAACTGGGAAATGTCAGGGGAAGTGCAGGTAGCCAGCAAGGCCGCCTCGGTCAGCAAGAGAGAGACCCGGACTCCAACAGCCAGGCGGGGCGGGTGTGGTGCGGAGGGAGCTTTGCAGATAAACACTGGGCTGTCCCTGGTCTGGGAGCAGAAAGCCCCAAAGGTGGACACTTCCTCTTCCTTTAGTGAACATTTCTTTAGAGAAGTCCGGCCTCTGCACCGCAGGCTGCCTGCTGGCTCCGCCCACGCCTTTCTTCCCTCAGGCCTCGGTCTTGCTCTGCTCTCTGTCTCAGAGGAGCTGCTTGGGGAGCCTGTGGGTCCCGGATGGTGGCCTCGGCCCGTGGCCTTGGGCCGTGGTTTCGGGCAGTGGTCCTGGGTTTGGCAGAGCAGTCATTTTCCGACTGAGACTAAGGCCGGCAGACCTGAAAATCAGAGCCACATCAGGCAAGTGGTATCAGTCCCACTTTAACATCCAGTTCTTAGCAAGCTCAGGGAACCAGTCACGCTGAAAAAATATTTTGTTCTGAATTATGGTGTTAGCGAAGAATATTGCCTATGCCGTGGACTGCCAGAAAAACCAACCAGTCCATCTTGGAGGAAGTACAGCCAGAATGCTCCTTAGAAGTCAAGGATACGTACTTTGGACCAGTCCCGGGAGAAGGACACCAAGCTTGGTAAAGTAGGGTGGCAGTGAAAAAGAGGGAGACCCTTAAGGAGATGGATTGACACAGTGGCTGCAGCAGTGGGCTGAAGCATAACAACAGTTGTGAGGATGGCGCAGGACCGGGCAGTGTTACCTTCTGTTGTACACGGGCGCTGTGAGTCGGAACCCACTCAATGGCACCTAACAACATCTCGTTTTGTAAAGAATAATTTTCACAGTCGGTGTCTGAGTTATCCCCAAGTGTTTAGTAAGGCTCAGAGCAAACAGCGGTGTTCCCAGCCCCCAGGGACAACTACTTTCAGCAGTTCTAACAGCAGCTTCTTGGATGAGGTGCCTGGTCTGCTCTCTGAAGACACCTTCTGTGTCCCCGATAATGCTTGATGACTCTCTCCGTAAAGCTTTTAAATGAATTTTTTAAAGTTATTCCCATATTCGTGATAAGTTTGGCTTCTAGAACAAATGATAGTTTTTAAATATTGTCCAGTACAGGGCCATTTGAACTCAGATCCAAATAAACTGACATTAAACGAGATAAAAAGTTCTCTGCCTTGGCCGAAGGCATCACGGGTCAAGGGCTCAAAGGCCCCACGTGGCCGATGCCCACTGACTTACCTGAGAACAGAGCCTTCTAGAAGAAAGCTGGAGGGCAGGTCCACAGCACATGAGCAGATGTGGAGCATTCCCGGGTTGCAGGCAGCTCCGTCATGCGGCGCCAACCAGCACTTCTTTCAGCTCCTGACAAGTGACCAAGGTCCGGCTTGTTTTCAGGGCCCGGAGACAGGATGCACAGTCGTGGTCACGTGCCGCGCTGGTGACCTAATATATGATACCTGGAACGTATCGTTGTTGTTGTTATGAGGTGCAGTCGATCCGGTTCTGACTCATAATGACCCCGTGTGCAACAGAACGGAACACTGCCCGGTCCTGTGCCGTCCTCACAACCGTTGTTACGCTTGAGCCCATTGTTGCAGCCACAGTGTCGGTCCATCTCGTTGAAGGTCTTCCTCTTTTTCGCTGACCCTCTACTTTACCAAGCATGAGGTCCTTCTCCAGGGACTGGTCCCTCCTGATAACATGTCCAAAGTACGTGAGACGAAGTCTCGCCATCCTTGCTTCTACGGAGCATTCTGGCTGTACTTCTCCCAAGACAGATTTGTTCGTTCTTTTGGCAGTCCATGGTATAGTCAATATTCTCCGCCAACACCACAATTCAAATGAATTCAAATCAGTTCATCTTTGGTCTTCCTTTTTCATTGTCCAGCTTTCACATGCATATGAGGTGACTGAAAACGATTAATCCTAAGAAATCTGTGCCACAAAGTCTAATTTCTGTCGATGGGAAGCATTCTCGTACTTACTCAAACCAGCGGGGACTGCTAAGGTCACCACCGTGGAGTTTGCTTCCAGCCAGCTGGCAAGACCTGGACACATCGAAGCAGCAGGGGACACCTGGGGCGAGGAAGCCTGGCCGTCACGGCCACGGAGCATTCCTGAGCACCGTGACAGAGCAGGGCAGACGGGTCGCCAGCTGGGCTGGGGTCACTCAGGTCACTTCCTGCTTCTCCCGCGATGCTCGGGGACATCCTAGAAACGTACATGCACCGTTTGCTCAGCGCCCCACAGTCGGGAGCGTGTGATTTGAAGTGACCGTGTTTAAAGCGTGAAGCCTTTACACGGCTCTCTAAGCCATCCGCTCCAGTGTAAGCTCCTGCTGGAATCCTGCTGGCAGACATTTGGACGATGGGAACCTGCCCCGACAGCCGGCTCTTCCTCGTCGGAGTCAGACTGTGCCCCTGTGTTTCTTGCAGGCCCAGCACAGCAGGAGCAGCAAAGCCGCACGTGGAAAGGCCTCCCAACTGGAGAAGGGACTGGGGCCATGCGGCGGTGGCTGGGCAGCGTCAGAACGGCCCAGCCGTTGCAGAGTGGGGTCCTGGGGCTGGGCACACCGTGGTGGCTCATGGACGCCTGGGTAGAGGGGGTGCACTTTGGTGGGGGCCAGCCTGCAGCAGACGGGGTGGCGACTTGCCCTTGGGGACGTTGGCAGGAGCTCAGCCACCTCTGGGTGCGCAGGGTGTCAGCATGCCTCAGCACCCCAAGCGCGGCCTCGGGTGCAAGCAGACAACAACAGGTCCTGTTACTCTAGGGAGGGGCTCGCTCTGCTTCATCAGCGTCCTGACTGAGCCAGCAGGGGCTAGGGCCCAGGGAGGGCCCCGTACACGGCGCCCTTCACCCCAGGTATTCACGGGGATGGCTCCCTGCAGGGCTGGGACAGCATCCATGCCCTTACATGGTACTTCAATCACAGAGCTCCCGTGCTGGGTGGCCGTGGTGACAGTGCGTGGAGGGGAGACTTCAGACGGTGGTGAGCGGAGTTGACCCTACGTCTGCAAGATGGTGGGGCCCGTGGACAGTGGCTCTGTCCAGGTGGCAGACAGACAGATGACGTGTGTTCCAGGACTTCTTGGGGGAGTCTGTCTCTGAATCATATTCTGGGGAGCAGATTTGATTCCCCCCCAACCCGTGTTGTCTTTCCTTATCTCACGGACACTGTCTTTTTCAAGGGCCTTCAGCTGGTCTGTCTGGTCAGCCTCCACTGCGTCCTGAGGGGTGTTTGCAGCAGGACCGCGGGAGGCACGGGGCTGTCCAAGGAGGCCGAGGCTCAGTGTGGCCTGCCTTGTGAGCAGGGGCCTATCTAGGAAAATAGCGTGTATGGCAATTAGTTTTAAATAGCTGAATGACCTCACAGCTGGCAGTGGAAACTGGAATGGTCAATAGAAACTGCTCGTCCACGCCCTTTCCTCCCGCAGCCCCCAGGCACGCGCCCTACGTGCTGTGCCTTAGTTACACCTCTGGGTGGGTGAGGGTGCCGGCATGCGGGGGGACAGCTCTGGGGGCAGCAGGCCCTGAACCTCACCCCTCCACAGCTGCAGGCTGCTCCGGGAGCCCAGCTCTGACTTCTTGGCGTTGTGGGACCCCCCACTCCACCTGTCCCACTGCCGTGCAGTGATGGGGAATCTCCCAAGCCCAGAGCCACCCCAGGGCTGTGCTCAGGAGGAGCCAGGCGCAAAGACAGGTGCAGGAAACACCCTCTCCTCTTTAGTCTGTGGCTACAGAAGCAGCTGGGTGTCGAGGCACCCCCTGGTCACTTCAGGGAGCCGCCACCACACACCAGTGCCTGCGCTGATCAGGGCCTCGGGGCAGCACGCTGGCACCACAGCTCGGGTGTGTTCTCCAGCCCCACACCCAGGCCGGGCTCCACTGCAGATGCCGGGTGACGGTCCTCGGAACTCTCAGAAGCGTGGAGTTGCAGCAGCTTCTCACAGGTGGACGCCATGAGGGCAGGTGGACAAAAGGAATCCATTGTCACTGTTTTCATTCAGACGCATCCATCTGCCGGGGTGCCCGTGCGGAGGCAGTTCCCAGTGCCTCGTGGACAGAGGTGATGGCCGTGGCCACCCACCGTCCCAGCCTCAGGGAGGGCCTGCCGGGGCTGCAGAGCCTGCCATCCAGGTGACAGGAGCCTCGTGCCTTTAAAGGTGCAGGCTGCCGGGAAGAAGCCACCCTGCGCTCCGTCAGCCTTGCAGAAGCCCCGCTAGTCACTTAGAGGAGTCATTAAGCCGGTACTCACGGAGCCGTCAAAGTGACAGCCACCATCGAGTGACACGCAGGGAGCCATTAGCCTCGTGGCGGAGGGGGCGGGGGGCACGGCGTCCCCCGAGTCTCTGTCACTCAGCGCGGTGCACAGCTGGCGGCACCGCCCTCGTCCCACGGGTGCCGATAACGGCCCCGGGGAACACTTGTGGGCTTTTAAAAGTTTTTTGTTTTTTTCATAATTTTTACAGGTTATATTCTAGGATAAAAAGCTACAAAGCGGCACATGAAAATCCCATTTTGCTTCTTCATGGGCGCTGCTGACAAAGGGCTGCTGGTGCAGGGGCAGAGGGCCATTTTGGTTTCTGGAGTAAAAAGCACGCATTTCCCAGGACGGTGCCCGGGCCCCTAGTTTCCAGACACCCCGTGGGATACAGGGCCCCTTCCCGGTGCCTGCGGAGGGGTTCCTCTGCCCAGGGACACCTCACTTTCATCGCGGAGCAGCTGGAAACGTGGTCAGAGTGGGCTGGAGATGTCCACGGTGGGCAAGGTGGCGTGCCGTGGTGGGCGGGGGGGAGCCGAGGGTCAGGGCCTCCGCGTGTCCTCTCGGGGGACAGGTCACCACAGCACCCTCTGAGCCTCCGTTCCTCACCCTCAGCTGCGAGGCCCTGTGGCTGAGAACTGACGTCTGGGCTGTTTTTGCAGAGGGAACGTATGTGGAAACAGCCACAGTCTTTAAACACAGAGACGCCTGGGCTCTCCGAGAGGCTCAGGACGCCCAGGGACACGGCAGGTGCTCTGGGCCTGGCGTGTGGACAGGGAGGCCGGAGCCACGGGGCTGGCGCGTGTGGGGAAACCCGCCCCAACGGTGAGATCTAGGCTCCCCAAGTCCTTGCCAGGGCGCTGGCCGGAGCACAGCCTCCGAGGCCCTACGTGGCATTGCCTTTAGCGGCACCTTTGATCTCTGGGACGTTTCATCCCAAAGTTCACATTATAAAATAGGCCTTCTCAAAAGGGGTTAGTCCTGGGCTTGTCCGCGCTACCGTAAACCTAAGCTAGGAGCCGCACCAGGAGTTCCCGGAATAGGAACCAGAGCTTCATGAAGGATGTTTGTGGTCCTCCGTTTCCAGGGCCTTTGCTGTGAAAGCCTCAGTGGAACCAGGCATGGGGGTGTCGGGGCCGGCGAAACCGTCCTGGAGTTAGTGTCTAACTAAAAACCAAAACCCACTGCCATCGAGTCAGCCCCGACTCACGGCAACCCCATGTGTGTCCGAACTGTGCTCCACTGGGTTTTCAGTGGCTGAGTTTTCAGCAGTAGATTGCCAGGCCTTTCTTCTGAGTGCCTCTGGGCAGCCGAGCATGTTAACCATTTGTATCACCCAGGGACTCCTTTGTACAGCACGTGAGAGCGGCCGCTGTCTCTCTGTCTCCCCCTAGAGAGAAGGGCCTGAGTGTGGACCGCATGGACACAGCGCTTGGCGGGCCCCCTCAGTGCTCCTGCAGAGGACGTGGTTTCCTTCCCGCCTGCCTCACACGGCGCTCCTGGTGTCTCGGTGGTGCTCACCCACTGCTGGAGGCAGTGTCCCTGGCAGCATGTGGCTTGTTTATGTTTTCTGGGGACAAGTCCCCTGCCACGCCACTGGGAGAACAACAGCTCCTTGCGCGGATGGCACAGCTGCGGGAGCGCGGTGAGGTCCAGGCACAGAAGACAGGAGCAGGTGGGGTGGTGAGGCCCGTGAGTGCCGGGGGCAATGGACCTGTGAGAAGCCCCACAGTTCAGGTATTGCCCCCTGTCCACCAAACAGGGTCGGAGTCCCGTGCGCTCAGAGGGCCCAGTGTGTCCTGATGGCCATGACTCTGTCCACCAGAGTCTCACTTTGATCGGTGCCATTCAGATAGCATCTTATGTGGCATCTTGTGTGGCAAGCAGGTGACAGCTCAGGGGCCCGGCGCTCCAGGCACCACGCCATCCCAAGGGCCCCAGGGGCAGTGTGCTACAAAGGCCCAGATATCAAGGTGTGGAGCAGCAGAGGGCAGGACCCCGTGGGCCGAGGGGTGTGAAGATCCTGGCCGCAGCTCTGGGTCCCTCACAGGGAGCTCTTTGTCATTTCCGATAGAGAGGCTGCTGTTAGCTCATGATGGCCGCGTCCACAGTGGACAAACGCCCTCTGGTCCTGCACCATCCAAAGGGTCTGTTGCAGATTGGACCGCTGTGATCCACATGGTTTTCATTGGCTGATTTTTGGAAGTTATTCTCCAGGCTTTTCTTCCTAATCCATCTTAGCCTGGAAGCTCTGCTGAAACCTGTTTAGCATCCTGGCAACGCACACGCCTCCACCGGCAGACAGGTGGTGGCTGTGTATGAGGTGCACTGGCCGGAAATCAAACCCAGGTCTCCCACACGGAGAGCGAGGATTCCGCCACTGAGCCGCCAGTGCCCCCTGCACAGACACACATGGAATTTACATTCAAAACTCACAGGCATGTTGCACCTCTGAGGAGCCGCTCCCGTCTTTTTTAAGGACTGTTTAAGTCAAACCGAGTTTGGTGAGATTCTCTCTTCGTGAAGTGTTTGGCTGTCGTTTAATGTTACCTTTCGCACTCCTCTTGTGCTCGTTTTAGGATGGGAATCCCAGCTTCTGGAGACAGGATTCCTGGGAATCTTCCTGTGCCCTCTGTGGACGCTGTCCCGGTTACCCAGACGCACCCCGACGTCCCGGATCGTCGTGTGGGGGTTCCGGTGGCTTATTCTTAGAATCATGCTCGGAGCAGTAAGTGGAACTTCTGTTTGTCCTGTTTGTGTTTTGTTCTTTTGTACGTAGGGTCGCTATGAGTCAGAGCCGACTCGATGGCACCCAACAGCAACATTTGTCAGAAAGACAGAAATTTCCCTCATACTCTGATGTCCTCTTTTAATGTGCTTAGTAACTGCCCCATCATTCTGTTCCTTTTTTTTCCATTCTTTTTCTCTTTGCTGTCCAGTTTAGAAAAGTTAGAGCGCCCTGTCTTCAAGCTCACGGATTCTTTCCCTGGCCACACCCAGTCTCCTAATGAGCCCATCAGAAGACCCTCATTTCTGTTAGTGTCTTTGGTTTCTAGCATTTCCTTTTGATTCTTTCTTAGAATGTCTATCTCTCCACCTACATTACGCATCTGTTCTTGCACGCTGTCCACTTTTTCCATCAGAACCCTTAGCATATTAATCATAGGTATTTAAATTCTCATTCTGGTAATTCCAGAATCTCTGCCATAATTCCAAAATCTCTGCCACATCTGGGTCTGGTTCTGATGCTTGCTTTGACTCTTCAGTCTGCGTTTTTTTTGTTTTTGGCTTTTTAGCATGCCTGATAATTTTTTGCGGAAGGCTGGACATGATTCATGGGGTAAAAGGAACTGAGGTTCTTTCTGTTGTCACCCCCTGGTGACATGTGATGTTGATGTGGTGGTAAGGTGTAGGGGAGGGGAAGTGTTCTCTGATGGTTGGATCTCAGCCTTTTGATGAGCCTGCGACCTTCAAGTGCTCCTCAGCTTTTCTTCTTCACCTCTAGGTGAAACAGGAAGGCTAGAGGGGCTGGCACTGGGTATTTCCCTTTCTCCATGTCAATTAGGATCTGATAAACCCATGTTGGTTTGGCTCTGGTCAAGTAGTTGCCCTTGAGGGCGTTTGGTTGTTCAGAGAGCATTATTTCCAAATGGTTAGTTTCCCCCCAACCCTCTGGACGCACTACGGGGTTTTCCTCTGGGCTGAGAACCTTGTGGGGCTCCTGGAGGTGAAACTCACAAAAGTCTGGGCCTCCCAGGAGTTTCTGCCTCTCAAGGTCACAGACTTTGAGGGGTACAGAGGGACACGTAACAGCCTGGGGTCAGCAGGCTTAGGGTCAGGGCCCAGGCACGGCCCACCACGTCCACTCAGACTGCCCAGCCTGCTGGTAAGAGGCTGCAGGGCCCCCCCCCACAACTCCATGTTCTGCCCTGGTCAGCCATGTGAGGGGCTGCAGGGCCCCCCCAGCTTCACGTTCTGCCCTGGTCAGCCATGTGAGGGGCTACAGAGCATTCCCAGCTCCACGTTCTGTCCTGGTCAGCCATATGAGGGGCTACAGGGCATCCCCAGCTCCACGTTCTGCCCTGGTCAGCCATGTGAGAGGCTACAGGGCCCCCCACCCAGCTCCACGTTCTGCCCTTGTCAGCCATGTGAGGGGCTGCAGGGCCCCCCCAGCTCTACGTTCTGCCTGGGCAGCCATGTGAGGGACTGCAGGCCCCCCGCAGCTCCACGTTCTGCCCTGGTCAGCCATGTGAGAGGCTACAGAGCCCCCCCTAGCTCCACGTTCTGCCTGGGAAGCCATGTGAGGGACTGCAGGGCCCCCCCAGCTCCATGTTCTGCCCTGGTCAGCCATGTGAGGGGCTGCAGGCCCCCCCAGCTCCACGTTCTGCCCTTGTCAGCCATGTGAGGGGCTCCAAGGCCCCCCCTAGCTCCACGTTCTGCCCTGGTCAGCCATGTGAGGGGCTGTGGTGGCACCAGTGAGGGGAAGGAGGCCTGGAGGAGGACAGAGACACGTGCAAGGCCTCAGAGTGCGCACTGTTCGGAGTTGGCGCAGTTGGCAAGGTTTCTGGCCGAGCGTAGAATTTGAGCAGCTACAGCTATTCAGAAACACTGTTCTGGGGTGAGGGCGTGGTGGTCACTGTGTGCCCAGGTTCCAAAGGAAAGCGCGGTGATGTCTCCAACTTCATCTGTCCACTTAGTTAGAAAGATAGGAGTCATTTTCACAGTTCCTTTTAATGAAACACTGGACTTCCTAGTTGTCGCTGGTCATTACACAGGTATTCTTAGCTGTTCCTCATCCATCTTGAGCTTAATTTCAGATTCTTCCCTCAGCTGGTTTCAATGTGCATAAAAAATGTATGAAGTGTTTGCAAAGGACTACACGCGGGAGCCCGAGGAAGACAGCAGCTGTTTCAGGTGGGGCAATGTAAAGCTAATAACTGCCGGATAAAGAGCTGTCAGGCTGTTTTATGTAAGGCTTGTGGCACCAAGAGATGAACAAACCCCCACAATGCCTGACAGAATCCAGCAAATTATCAGCACCTTCGAAAGCACCTTTTGTGGCATTTTGATTGACTGTTAGTGCCAGCTGGATAAAAAATTATGAGGTGCACTAAAAGGTATAATTACTTGATTTAGTCTGTATGTTGGCTGTTATCAATCTTCCTGCAAGTGGAAACCACGGAGATAGAGTTGGCTTCATAAAAAAGAATGACGGTAGCAAAATGGCCGTCCATTTAGGAGGTGAGAGAAAACCACGGCAGATGCCAGTGAGTTATCAAAACTGCCCAGTGGACAGTGGATGGAGCTGGTGGGCATGGCAAGCAGACCCTTGCTGCAGGTGCTTCTGCTGCCTGGGTCAGACCTGGCACCACAAAATCAGAGGGGTGACTGTTGAGATTGCTCAGAAACCGGCCACTTAGGTTTTTGTGGTCTGGAGTATTTCCAATGCCCCTGAGAAGCAGATTGGTTCCTGTAGAGCTGAGTTGCAGAATTTCCGATGGCTGTTCAGGTGAGGACACCTGGGCAGAGAGAGAGGGTGATCGCATAGTCTTTGCGGTCCAAGAAGGCCTGGTCTTTCCCAGTGGGGCCCAAGAGGGACCTTCAGTGCTGCTTACCCATCCTTAAGCAGTTTTACATTTATCAACTCTCTTAACCCTCATAAAAACCCCATGCAGTGTCCATGGTGAAGCTGACATCAGGATGCCTGTTATGGTAGAAGACCTAAGCCCTGTTCCTGTAAATGTGACCCTGTTTGGAAGAGGGTTTTTTTTCTGTTAGTGAGGCTGAGCCAGGGCAGGATGGGTCCTAAACCTCATCACTCAGAAGTTAATCAGGGTTAACGTCATCAACAATAAGACATACTCATCTTATGTACCTCTTGATACGGTGACCAGGAAGGATGCCGCACCACTTAGGTTGTGTTAGTGCCAGAAATGTGTAGCCTTAATCTTATCACAAGAAACATCAGACAGACCCTAAATGAGGGACATTCTTCAAAACTGCCCAACATTTTCAAAAGTCTGAGAGTCATGAGATGCAATTAAAGCCTGCTTACAGAGTCAAGATGATGTCTGCCAGGTGTCTCCATGGTAAAGTTACGCATTTCCCCCTTTGTAATTAATAAATATCTTGGAATAGATACTTTGAGACAGTGCAGATATCTTGTTTCTCCTCCTGAGAACAGTCAGATTGGGAGAGACTCGGGGCATGACAAACAAATCCAAGCGGAATCCTGGGTTGGATCCTAGTACAGAAAAAGTCAACTAGTGGAAAAACTAGTGAAATTCAAATAAGGTCAGTAGTTGAATTCATAGTATTGAGTTAATAGTGACAGGTACATCGGAGCACTGAGCTACTTTCACAACCTTTCTGTAAGTCTAAGATTTATTCAGAATAAAAAGTTAAAGAGAAATATTGTAAGCAACCTTATGCACAGGAATTAGACAACTTAGACGAGGTGGTTAAATGTCTTCAAAGATATAGATTACCAAAACTGACAGGAGAAGAAATAGAGATTCTGATTAGTCCTGTAAATTGAGATCATTCAAACAAACGAACAAACAAAAATACCTTCCCTCTAAGAAAACTTCAGACTCAGAAGGCTTCACTTATGAGTTCTACAAAATAATTATTTTATTTAATATTTAAGTTTAAAATAATTATTTTATGTAAAATAATTTAAGGAAGAAATGATACCAATCCTATACAAACTCATTCAGAAAACAGAGGAGTGAGAACCCTTCCAACACATTTTTATGAGGCCAGCATACCTCTGTTAAAAAAAATAATAAGTCAAGGAAATTTCAAGAAAAGAAAATTACAGAGCAATATCGTCCAAGAGCGTAGACTCAGGAAATATTAGCAAATTAAATGCAGCAGTACGTATAAAGCATAATGCATCAGGACCAAGTAGAATTTTTCTCAGGAATGCAAGGTTAGTTCAACATTAATAAATTAATGTAATTCAGCAAATTACCAGAGTAAAGGAGGAAGATATAAAATCATATGATCATCTCAATAGACGGAGACATAGCATTAGACATAATCAAACACCCATTCGTGGTTAACAACAACAACGACAACAAAGTTCTCAGCAAGCTAGGAATAGCAGGAAACTACCTCGACCTGATAAAAGACAAGTACCTAAAACCTACAGTTAATACCGTACTTAACGCTGAAACATCGAATGCATTTCCCATGAGATTGGGAATGAGGAGGTAGAGATGTCCACTGTCATCACTTCTGTTTGGCAATGTAATGGAGATCCTGGCTTGTGCAATAAAGCAAGGAAAAGGATTAAAAGGCATCAAGATTGGGCAGGAATAAGTGGAATCACCTGTATCTGCAGATGAAATGATCGTGGATGTGGATCATAGGGAACGCTACACCTCATGAGTAACTTTAACCAGGTGGTAGGATCCCAGGTTGACAGACAACAGTTAAGCACACGGCCCCTGACCAAAAAGCTGACGGTTTGAGCTCAGCCAGCAGCTTCACAGCAGAAAGACCTGGCAGGCTGCTCCTATAAAGGTTTGTTGTGAGCCATCCATCAATTCTGACTCCTAGCGACTCTGTGTGACAGAGTAGAACTGCCCCCGTAGGGTTTCCTAGGCTGTAATTTAGAAAACTTTTGGGGGCATATCTTAATTACCTAGTGCTGCTGTAATGGAAATATGACAAGTGGATGTCTTTAACAAAGAGAAATTTATTCTCTCACAGTCTAGGAGGCTAGAAGTCTGAATTCAGGGTGCCAGCTCCCGGGGAAGGCTTTCTCTGTTGGCTCTGGGGGAAGGTCCTTGTCATCAGTCTTCCCCTGATCTAGGAGCTTCTCAGCCCAGGGGCCCTGGGTCCAAAAGACGCGCTCCATTCTCGGTGCTTCTTTCTTGGTCATATGAGGTCCCTCTCCTCTCTTCTCGATTCTTTTATATCTCAGAAGAGATGATCTCAACATACAACATAATCCTGTAGATTTAGTCCTGCCTCATTAACAGCATGTTATCGTTGTTAGGTGCCATCGAGTCAGTTCCAACTCACAGCGACCCCATAGGACAGAGAAGAGCTGCTCCATAGGGTTTCCAAGGAGCGGCTGGTAGATTAGAACTGCCGACCTTTTGGTTAGCAGCCGAACCCTTAACCACTGCGCCACCAGGGCTCCCATTAACATCATAGTAGTTAGGATTTACAACACATAGGAAAATCACATCAGATCACAAAATGGAGGACAACCACACAGTACTGGGAATCACGGCCTAGCTGAGTGGACACATTTTTTGGGGCACAATTCAGTCCATAACGGGGCAGTTCTACGTTGTCACATGGGGTCGCTAGGAGTCAGAACGGATTCCACAGCACCCAGCAGCAACAACAATGTGCAAGTATCAGTTGCGTTCCTATATAGTAGCAAAAACTGTTGCAAAAGGAACATTTTAAATGTAGCATTTATAATATAAAATATACTAAAAACGTAAAATACTTAGGAAATTCTAACAAAAGAAGCACAGCGTTTGTACCCTGGAAGCCACACAACATTGCTGAGAGAAATTTAAAAAGAATTAAATGAACAGAGATACCGTGTTCATGAATCAAAGGTCTCAGATTGTTAAACTCTTAACTGACCCCACATTGCTCTGTAGATGTAGTGCAACCCTAAACAAATTTCCAGGAGGATTTTCTTTTCAAAACTGACAAACTGATTCTTAGATTTACCTGGAAGCGCCAAGGACCCAGAAAAGCCAAAGCAATGTGAGTAAGAATAAAGTTTCAGGACCCACGCTACGCCATGGCAAGACTTTCTAGGAGACTACAGTAATCAGGGAACTGTGATGTAGGCAGGAGAGCAGATAACAGATCGCCGGAATGGAACAGAGCCCAGAAACAGTCCCACACTGAAATCACCATCAAGTGCATTTTGGACGAAGGTACCAAGTCAATTCAGCAGAGAAAGAAAAATTTTCAACAAATTTCAAGAAAAAGAAACGTTTTTTCAAAACAAAAGCCTTTCAACACCTGGATATCCAAACCAAAACCAAACCCATTGTCTTCGAGTAGATTCCAACTCATAGTGACCCTATAGCACAGAGTAGAACTGCCCCTAGAGTGTTCCCAAGGCCGCAATCTTTACGGAAGCAGACTCACATCTTTCTCCCAAGGAGCAGCTCGTGGGTTCAAATCACAGACCTTTCTGTTAGCAGTAGAGCGCTTTAACCACTGCACCACCAGGGCTCCTCCTGGATACCCCCATAGGGGAAAAATGAACCCCAGCGTCTCCATCACACTTCCATACGTGAAAATTAATTTGAGGCAGATCGCAGATCAGACATGAAAGCTGAAACTATAATGCTGCTTGGAGATTACACAGGAGGACGTTTCTGCAATCTTGGGACAAGTGATGATTTCCTCAGCACAGAAAAACTAACCATGAAGGAAAAAAATGAGTAGATTGTACTTCATCAAAATTAAAATCTTCTGTTCCTCAAAAGACACCACCGTAAGAAAATGGCGAATCACAGGCTGAGCAAAAACGTTCCAAAGACCACTCTACCTGAGGAAGAACCTGTGTCTGAAATACGCGAGGAACTCCTAAAACTCAGTAATAAAGACACGCAATCTGACTGTAAATGTGGAGAAAGAATGGTCACAGATACTTCACAAAGGAAGCTGTGTGAATGGCTGTGTAAGCACGTGAGGAAGCCTCAGCCCCACTAGGGAATGCAGAGGAAACCTACAACGTGTGCAGAGTGGATCTTCTGCACACCCACGAGAGTGGCCAGCTTAAAAGGATGAACGAAACCAAGTGCTGGCAGTGATATACAGCAAGCAGAGCTCCCCGTGCTGCCAGTGGGTGTGTAAAATGGCACACCCGTTCTGGAGAAACAGGTGAGCAACTTATCAAGTTGACTTTACCAGTTGCTGTTGAGTCAATGGACTCATGGCAACCCTATGTGTGTCAGGGTAGAAGTGCGCTCCATAGGGTTCTCCATGGCTATGACCTTTTGGAAGAAGATTGCCGGGCCTTTCTTCTGAGATGCGTCTGGGTGGACTTGAACCGCCAACCTTGCAGTGAGCAGCCAAGTGCTCGGCTGACACTTGCACCACGCAGGGCCTCCATAAAGTTAATCTTCCACCTCCCTCACAGCCAGAACGTCCATTCCTGGAATTTACCCCAGAGGAGGGGGACAAGCATTGTCAGCAGCAGCCCCCAGAAGCGCTAAGCACTGGTGGTCAGCCCTCACGGGGACGCAGCCCAGCCACGGCCAGGGACAAGCTCCTGTGCTCCTAAAACAAGGGCGACTTACAAACGTGTGCTGACAGGAGAGGGCAGACACGAGCGTGTGTTCACGCGCCCCTTTCCCGAGGCTCTAACAGGCAAAGGCGGCGCTGGTGATGGACTCAGAGTAGCAGTCGTCTCTGGGCACTTAGGGGGCGGGATTGGCGGGGCCGGGGCGTCGGGGAGCTTTCCAGAGTGATGGAAATGCGCTTTATCTTGACAGGGCCAAGGGTTACCCAGGTGTGTGCCTCTGTGGAGGCGCCTCCCACTGAACATTTCAGGGCCATGCTGATGTGATTTTTCTAAACTTTCCAAAAGGTCAAGCAGCAGAGGTGGAGTGTGTGGGGAGGGTGGACAACTGGCCCAGAACACAGCAGACATCTGTCTGCGTGCAGGGCTGGAGAGCATAGATCCCCCGAGCCTGCCTTCCTCAGCCGAGCCCCAGACAAAAACCAGGTGCCTTTCAGCCCTGCAAAGACAATCAGCACAGCTACATCCTGCAGCCGGAGACGGGGCGACCAGGGCAGGAGGGGGAGTAGGGGGAGGCAGCAGACGGGTGGGGTGGGGGCGGGGAGGTTCTGTGCTCCTTCCCGTTACCTGTGCCGTCCGTTTTTCAGAAGTCGATCGCCAGGCCTTTCTTTCAGGGCACCTCTGGGTGGATTTGAACCGCCGCCCTTCAGTTAGAAGAGAGCGCTTGACCGTTCGCACCACCCAGGGCCTCCAGCAAGGCTCATAGCTGCAGCATTTCACCCCAGGCGCCCCCAAACACCTCTCAGCAGAGCCCTTAGCTCCTTGGCTCTGCAGGCCTCTGCATCCCCCGCATAGGCGCAGACAGTGGCTTTTCCCCGGGGCGCTGTGGAGGCCTTACCGCCCCTGACTCTTGTCCTGTGATGGGCTGATGGGCTGTGCTGTCCTGGGGTGTGTGTCGGCCTCTCTGTTGCTGAAGCCCTGGGCGTCGAGCAGTGCCCTCTTTGCTGGGAAGTCTCAGACATGGACAACACCACAGGGCTGCCCGCTGGCTATTCAGTGTGGGCCTTGCAGAACCGAGAACCCAAAGACCTCCATCTCCCGCGTGGAGGCTGGCAGCACACTGCAGACTCTGCTGCGCGGCTCCCTCCTCCTGGCAGCCGCCTCCAAGGGGTCACGAGGAGAAAGAGGAGCCGTGAGACAGACATCTGAGGGCTGTCGGGTTGACGATATGGGATCCACACGTTCTCCCGAGTTGTCGGAGTAAGCAGAAAAGACCCACTCCTTCCCGCGACGCTGTCTCTCCCGTGGCCCACGTGCTGGAACCGCGCTGTAGACCACACGATGCTTCCTGCACGTACCTGATGCTCTCCTGACACCGGTGACAGCACGGCTCCTGGTAACAAAGCGACTGTTCCCGTCACAGCTTCGTGCGTGCTAATCCTTTACGTTCCAGCCCAGCGAAATACGTTGTTGGGGGCTGTTGAGTTGATTCTGACTCGTAGCGACCCTGTAGGACAGAGTAGAACTGCCCCGTAGGGTTTCCGAAGCCGTGATCTTTATGGAAGCTGACTGCCACATCTTTCTCCCGTGGAGTGGCCAGTGGGTTTGAACTGCTGACTTTCTGGTTAGCAGCTGAGCGCTTAACCACTTCACCACCAGGGTTCCTTTAAAGAAGATTTAAAAGAAAAAAAAAACCATTGCCATCGAGTGGATTCCGACTCATAACAACCCCATAGGACAGAATAAAGCTACCCCATAGGGTTTCCAAGGAGTGGCTGGTGGATTCGAATTGCTGACCTTATGGTTAGCAGCCGAGCTCTTAACCATTGCGCCACCAGGGCTCCTTAAAGGAGACAGAACTTACATTTTAATGCAGCTTTGTTTGAATTATTGTTGTTAGGTGCTGTCGAGTTGATTCTGACTTAGTGACCATATGAGTGTAGAGTAGAACTGCCCCATGGGGTTTTCTAGGCTGTAATCTTTACAGGAGCAGGTTGCCAGGTCTTTCTACCTTGGGCCAGTGGTGGGTTTGAACCACCAACCTTTTAGTTAGCAGCGAGCACTTAACTGTTGTGCCACCAGGGCTCCTTCAGTGAAATACACTCAGCAGTTTTTACTGAGGTTCACAGAATTGAGAACAGGTTGGAACTTGCTGGAACAAGTTGTTTTTATGTAAACAGAGGGGTGCAGTGTCAGAGGAGGAGGAAGAGCCGAGTGAGGACTGAAGGCTGAGGTTTGGGGTTTAGCTTCCGGGCGCCCTCAGGAGCCAAGGCGCAGAGTGGCTTTGTCATTTCACAGCTTTGGGAGTCCCTCGGTGACACAAACAGTGAACACACTTGGCTGCCAGTCCAAAGGTTGGAAGTTCAAACCCACGCGGAAGTGCCTCAGAAGAAAGGCCTGGTGATCTACTTCTGAAAACTCAGCCACTGAAAACCCTGTGTAGCCTAGTTCTCCTCTGGCACGTGGGGGGTCACCGTGAGTCAGCCCCAGGTTTTTAATGCTCAGAGGGTCAGAAGAGGGGAGCACAGGGCGGTGGGCATGGGGGGGAAGGAGGCAGTGAGGCATACAGCAGGCAGGACAGGCTCGGCCGCACTGCTTGGAGGATTTGACCCTCGAGGAGCCGAGTGGCCAGGCAGGGTCTGGAGGAGCCTGGGTCACCGGGCCTTCCCACTCAACCCCTTCATGGGTGTCGAGAGCCCAGCATCCCTGCCACCACGTGGCCAGAGCAGTGTGAGACGTGTCTTGTCACCTGGACATCTGGAGAGCCACCAGACCCTTGAGTCAAGGCGGCTGAGACCCTGGACTCAGCAGAGGGTAGTAGGGGCCGGGGCGGCCTCCTGGGGAGGCGAGGGCAGAGGATGTAGGAAGATCCTTCCAGAAGAGGAAGACGCAGAGGAGGAGACTGAGCAGGGCCAGGGCGTAGGGCACCGAGAGCTCGCGTGGGCCGGTGGGGAGAGGGATGGGGAGGGCCTCGCATGCCAAACGCGGGGTCTGGGGCACCGGGAGAGGGCGGGTGTGGCAGCGGGGCCCTCACACCACTCGTCCTCCGAATCCCGTGCACAGCAGCACTGCCCCCGAGGCATCTCCCCATCTTCTCTCAAAGCCGCTGCCCAGAGCAGCTGGGGGTCAGGGGAGCAGGGCGGAGAGTTGGACAGGAGCCCCTTCCCACGGCTGAAGGTCACGGTGGGCCTAAGCACCCACTCCTGCACCTGTAGGTCTGTCTCCTACACGAGAGCCACCTGTGAGCACCCAGGCCCCTCACTTCACCCCAGGACTCAGACCTGGGTTTGCAGGCCCAGAAGGAGCCCCAGTGGCGCATTGGTTAGGTGCTCGGCTGCTAACCAGAAGGTCGGTGGTTCAAACCCACCACCGTCCTCAGGAGAAAGACCTGGTGATCTGCTCCCATAAAAATTTACAGCCTATAGGTTGAATGGACACAAGAAATCTGGAAAGGAGGAGTGTGCTGTCACAGTATAGGGAGAGCACCGAGGATCACATAACAATGTATGTGTACGTTTTTGTATGAGAGACTAACGTGGATTGTAAACTTTCACTTAACACACAACAATAAAAAAAGAAAAGAAAAATCTTTAAAAAAATTTACAGTCTAGGAAACCCTATGGGGCAGTTCTGCTCTGTCACCTGGGATCACTGTGAGTCGGAATCGACTTGATGGCGACAGGTGTTGGTCCGGGCCCAGGACCTCACACGCTGTCTGCGAAACTCTGTCACCTGCTGCAGAGGGCACGGGGGTCCCGCTGCAGAGGGCACGGGGGTCCTGATGCAGCAACATGGACGTCCACTCGTGTTTGCTCCAGAGCAGAGCTGTTTGTGACCACGGTGTCCAGGCCACCCCAGAGCCCACTCTCCCACACGGAGACCTGGGGGCTCCCTCTGAGGGGAAGAGAGAGTCTGTGTTGGGATGAAGCACCTTGATGGCTGCTTTCTCTGCTGGCTCAACAACAGCTTTTAACGGAATGAACCAGAATTATTCTCAAAGCCGTTGCCATGTTAACGGCCTGCACGCTCAGCACCTTCCAGAGACGCTGGGCCCGTGGGAAGTGTCAGATCGTGGGCGGTGCTGAAAGGCTCCTGAACAGGGTGGGGACCGATTAGCAAGGGAGAGAGACAAGCTAAGTAACCAGGAGGGAAAAAAAGAGAGACTTTGAAGTCAGCGAGGTCTTTCGGAGTCCAAGCTCCTCAGTGAAATCGTATTAACGAAATGCAGTAAGTGCTGGGTGCAGCAGGCCCGCATGGGCCCAGACCCAGCGGATGTCACTGTCATTGTCAACGGGCCTGCCCTCTGCTCAGGAATTCCAGCCCCAAAAGGGAGAGCCACGATTCCAATTTGCTTTATTGCATTAGCGTGGGCAGGACTGAAGAAAAGGCGCTTTCTTCCATGGCTTCATCACCCTTCTGACAAGAGGGCTCCAAAGGACAGACCCGGCTCCGCACGGGGGCGGCATGGGAATTTCTGGAAAATGATGTCTCTAATGTCTGACCCTCGGCCTCCCAGCTGCAGCCTCCTGCGCAGCGGTGGGGGAGGGAGACCCTCTGAGACCCGACCTCTGCCCAGGGGCCTCAGAGTAGCCCCTGGCGGAGACGTGTTATTCCGCAGCCGCCTGAAAAGGCCTCTCGCCTCAATACTGCCCGAGGACTTTGCAGAATCCCCATCGCCCACCTCCCACAGCCCCTCTTCAAAGCCAGTCAAAACGAGCATCATGGCAATCTTCAAAGGCTCACTGGAGCTTGGGGGGGAGGCAGGAAGGGGGCAAAATAAACCTACACAGAAAGTGGCCTCAGTGATTTCTGCGCTTCAACCCAGATGACTCTCTAACACGGACTGAGCCTCACTCCACACACACAGACCATCTGGGATCCAAACGGCAGATTTGCATCACATGTTTGTTTGCAGAAAAATAACGGTCCAACAGAACTGGAAACTTCTGAACAGTTTCTAGATGAAGAAAAGTATAATGAGTGAAGACGGCTTGCTGAGAGGGGACAGCAGCTTCTGGTAGAGCATAGAGAAGGTAGACCATACAGAAGGTAGAGCATAGAGAAGACAGAGCACAGAGAAGGTAGAACATAGAGAAGGTAGACCATACAGAAGGTAGATCATACAAAAGATAGAGCACAGAGAAGGTAGAGCATAGAGAAGGTAGAACATAGGGAAGGTAGAGCATACAGAAGATAGAGTACAGAGAATGTACAGCATAGAAAAGGTAGAGCATACAGAAGGTAGAGCATACAGAAGGTAGAGCACAGAGAAGGTAGA
>NW_004443960.1:677717-678546 GCF_000243295.1 Trichechus manatus latirostris | reverse complement strand
AAGGTAGAGCATACAGAAGGTAGAGCATACAGAAGGTAGAGCACAGAGAAGGTAGACCATACAGAAGCTGGTGAGGCTCAGAACACTTATGGCCCATCAGGACTTCCAAGGCTAGAAAAGGACCTCATGGTTGGTAAAGTGGAGGGTCAGTGAAAGCAAGGGACACTTCCTACGAGAGAGGTTGGCACAATGGCTGCAGCAGTGGACTCAGACCTACCAGCGATCATGAAGATGGCACAGGGCCGGGCAGCATTTCCTTCTGTTGCCCGGGGGGTCTCTGAGCAGAGCCATCTCCACAGCAACTGACAACAGCTTACTTAGAAGGCGCCCAGCTCCCGTGAACATCATCACCCTTTTTCCCTCTTCTCGTAACTAAGCTGTTAAACAATGATTGCTCTCGGAAGCTGTGTGCTGGTGACTGGATGAGATCACAGTGTATGGACTAGCGTGTGGGGTGGGTGGGCGCCTTGGCTCTGCCCTCACAAGGATCCTCTCGACCCCAGGAGCCTGCAAAGGGGGCCTCCTGGGCCAGCCCTCAGCAGGGGTCCTAGCATACAGAACTCCCAGGCTCTGCCCCTAATTATTGTGGAAAACTACCCGCCGCCTCCTCTGCCGCAGGTCTGCAGCATGGGCTCAGGCTGTCCTGGTCTCCGGTAATCCCAACCAGAGCGCCCAGCCACTGCTTGGGGCTGGTGTTGTCTCTGCGAACAGCTGACTGAAGATCGTGCAGGATCACTTCCAGTGGCAAGAAAATCCCAGGACGTCATCGGGCCGCGTGGAATACCAGTCCCTGAGTCATCAGATCCGGGACGTCATCGGGCCGCGTGGA
>NW_004443960.1:672195-677268 GCF_000243295.1 Trichechus manatus latirostris | reverse complement strand
GTCATCAGATCCGGGACGTCATCGGGCCGCGTGGAGTACCAGTCCCTGAGTCATCAGATCCGGGACGTCATCGGGCCGCGTGGAATAGCAGTCCCTGCGTCATCAGGTGGTACTTCCACGTGGGAACCTGCACCTCCACCGCGGGAAGCAGCCGCCACCCTGGAACCGGCGGTACCTCCAGCGTACTGCTTTGTTGGCCGGCTGGATTGTCCCCTCCACCCTTGTGATGTCACAGAGTATTTCATGTGCTGAATTCTCTTTCTTGATGGGTCTCTGCTTCGTCATGATGAAACGCTTCAACATCAGGTGCTGCTTCTATGCTGAGCCCATCTGGGCAAACTTCCTCTTCCAGGAAGACTGATTGGGAGCTGTGATGGGAGGTGCAGACCCCCCCAGGGTGGGAGAGGAGGCAGGTGAGGCCGTGCCTGCCCTGGGACCCTGCACAGGGGCCGGCTGCTGACCGAAGAAGCGTCGAGAGCCCCTGGCCCCCCAGTGCACTGTGCTCACCTGGGTCGAACACAGAGGAAACAGCACGTCTCAGATTCAGAGGCAGCACCTTCCTGGACACAGAGCCGTGGAGGAGCCTGAGTGGTGGTCCTGTGCACCCAGGAGGGCTGCTCCCACAGGAGGGACCAGGATGCCCCACGCTGGCCAGCCCCACGCCCTCCACACACGCTGTGTGGTGCACCCGTGAGCCTGCACCTGCCCGTGTGAGCAGCTGGACCTACCCTCCCGGCACTCGCCGGGACTAGAGGCCATGGCCCCAGCGTTTCCGAAGCTCTTGCCCCTTTGTTTCCCTTCTGGAGAAGGAACAGGCGTGATCAACACCTCGTGTTGTCCAATGGCAAGAAGGAATCTCCCAAGTAGTCAGAGATTCGGCAGCAAGAGGGCTGGAGCTTGTGGGGGAGACACGCAGCTCTGTCAGTGGCCGACTCCCAGGTCCCAGCCGTTCCTTCACCACCAGACCAGAGGCCGTGGGCGTGCTGTGTGCTGCCCGTCCTGGTGGCCCCTCAGGCTGGCCTGGCTGTGGACATTGCCCTCCTCTTGGTTAGCGGGGAAGGGGCTCGCGCGGTTAGAAACGGGATGTTCACCAGGAGCAGTCCGACGCTGCTTTGCTTTCTGCGGCCCAAAGCTGGGAGCTCAAAAACAGACAGTCGCTGTCGAGCCACCCCAACTCATGGTGACCCTATGTGTGTCCGAGTAGAACTGTGCTCCATAAGGTTTTCAATGGCTGACTTTTCGGAAGCAGATCACCAGGCCTTACTTCTGAGGTACCTCTGGGTGCACTCAAACCTTCAACCTTTCAGTTAGCAGCTGAGCACATTAACCGTTTGTGCCACCCAGGAAACCTGTTGCCATCGAGTGGATCCTAACAGTGACCTCGTGTGTGTCAGCAGAGCTGCTCCAAAGGGTTTTCTTGGCTGTAATCTTAATGGAAGCAGATTGCCAGACCTTTCTTCTGTGGCACCTCTGGGTGGGTGTGAACCGCCAACCTTTTGGTTAGTAGTAGAGTGGAAACCATTTGTACCACCCAAGGAGCCCCTCACGTGGAGTTTAAGAAGTATGTTCTCAGACATGTAAGCATCGGGAGAAACACGTCTGCTTGCCCTGAGTGCCTGCCTCCCATCCACAGGCTGTGAGGCCCGGAAGCTTCTTCAGCAGGCATGGAGAATGTTCTGGCATCTTGGGGCTGGCGCGCTTCCTCTCCAGCTGACAACAGGAGAACCGCCCAGACAGCTGTGGTCACTCGGCTCTGCTCAGGCCTGGTGGCTGTGGGCCTGTCTGCACCATCTTTTCAGAATTCATTTTGGGCTGAAAAAGGCTCAAAGAAGGCTTTGTTCCTTTGACACTTACTCTGGGAGAAAAAAATCCGTGGAAAATCTGACATCTGCATTGTCGGGAGGAATCAATAGATGGGAGGAATATAATTACCCTCCGCTCCCGAAAGAATTTTTCAGATTTTTAAGTGTCTCGTATCAGCTTAGGATTTGAATGACATTTTAATTATTTTTTTTTTTTCCTTCTTTTCTTTGCCTGGTTTGAATCTCCAAAGAGTATGACTCCTGAGCTCTGAAGGGGTACAGGGAGTGGAGCCGGGCCCACGGGGACAGCATCAGGTGGAAGCGTGGCCTGTTCTCCTGCCCGCCAGCCCTTTCCGTCAGAAACCAGCCTGGTTCTGCCCACATGGGTTGGTGCCCTCCGGCAGAATCATTTAGGACTCAGCAAGGAAACCTCTGACTTTGTGGAGCATCGTTCTGATACAAAACATGAACATTCAAACAGGAATTGTGTATCTGGTGGGGTGTGTGTGTGTGTGTGTTTAATTGTGGTGAAAATATACACAACAGAACACACAGCATCTCAACATTTCTACATGTCCGATTCAGTGACACTGATGACACTCTTCGTGTTGTACGGCCATTGTCACCCTCCTTTTCCACATCATTCCCCCACCATGAACATAGGCTCAGTGCTCCCTAAGCAAACCTCCCGCCCCGCTAAATGGGATCATACGGCATCTGTCCTTCGGCGACCGCCTGACTGTGCTCGGCACGATGTTTTCAGAGTCCGTCGGTGTCGCGAACATCGGGACTTCACTCCTCTTCACGGCTGCCCGTGTGAGCAGTGAGCCGCGTTCTGTTCGTCTGTTCAACTGTTGGTGGAAATTCCGGTTGTCTCCATCCTTTGGCTGTTGGCGACTAGCGCTGCAGTGAACACTGGTGCACAGGTTTATCTGATGGTTTTGAGATTTAAGCAAACCAGTTTCCAGAAGGGTAGGACTCGCTGGTTTTCAAAGTCATTTGTTTCTCGAGGCTTGGAGTAGCAGGGTTCCGGGCGCTTGGGGCGTGGCTTCGCTTGGGGGCGTGGCTTCGCTTGGGGCGTGGCTTCGCTTGGGGTGTGGCTTCACTTGGGGCGTGGCTTCGCTTGGGGCGTGGCTTCAGCTCCGTGTGCCCACAGGGAGTGTGTCAGAGTCCTGGGGAGACAAAGTGGGTGGCTTTGCTGAGCAGAGGCTGAGAGTCCAAATCAGGGTGTCGGCTGAGTCGATTCCTTCTGAGGCTCCGAGATGGAATTCCTCCAGCTCCCCTCCCCCCCAGCTTCTGGGAGCTGCCAGCGATCCTCTGCCGTCTTCCCTGCTTGTGGATGCATCTCCACGTGGCCCCGTCTTCCCTCGTGTGTGACTGAGTATCCCTTGGTAAGACCCCAGACATTGAGGGTTGGATCCCGCCCTACCCCGGTGCGACCTCACTTAACTGATAGCGAAAGAAAAACCCTGTTTCCAAACACCGCTTTCGACGCAGGCCTCTCCCAGCAGGCAGTTTTCTCTGCACACAGGATCACTGCCATCTTGACCTGTGACTGGCGTTGGCCGCCATGGTGACCAAGCCTGTTCTCCCTCGGCAGGGGCTGATCAAGATCCGGGGCGACCGGTGCTGGTGGGACCTGACCTGCATGGACTACCACTACGAGGTGGGTCCCGGACGCATTGCGGGGGGCATGGTATTGGAGCTAGTGCCGTGGGGGGGGCTCAGACACTGCCCCATCCGCTGGGGGGGGCTCCATCCCTCCAGCCAAGAGAACATGGCTACAGCTTTGTCCACTCAGGACGCCTCTCCTTCCTATCTTGGGGTGAGGATCATAAGGTGTCCACAGAGTGTCCTGCACACGGTGGGCTACAGGACGGGCTGTTTGTCCATGGGGCTGGGCTCTGCTGGCTGCTGAGCTGGGACGTGGGGTCAGCACGGCTGCCTCCCAGGACTAGTGCAGACAGCACGCAGAAGACACAGTGCTCAGGCACCGTGGTCAGCAGAGAACCTGCTGCTGGCGCAGCCCGTATGTCCCCCGCTCAGGGGCTGTGTCGACCCCAACCTGGACCCTGACCCTGTCAAAGCTATCTGGGACACCCCAGGGGGTGCCACTGGCACCGTGCCATCCCTCCTGCTGTGGGCGGCCCGGTGGGTGTGGGTTAGAGGGACACATGGACCCCCTCCCAGGGCAGGGGCCCCAGGCAGGCCTGGCCTTCAGACGCAGTTGGGGCATAACTCCGTCACGGCCCGTGGCCTTGTTCAGTAAAGCACACGGTCTGCACATCTCCTGGGCTCCCGTGTTTGGGGCGATAGCAGTTGCTACAGCTGCTACTGCGTGAGGAAGGTGGGAAGAGGGAGGGGGATGGGACGGGGTGGGGAGGCTGGGCCCAGGCCGGGTAAAGGGATGTGGCTTGTCCTAGGACCCGGCTCGAATCAGGGTGGTCAAGAGGCAAGAGGGGACAGTCAAGAGGCGGGGGCGGGCCAGGGCCCTGCAGTGGGGAAGGGTCAGCCTCCTACGACCGAGGCACCTGGCTGCTGCCTGTGAGCAGAGAGGGGACACAGGAGGAGGCCAGGGAGCTGCAGCCACAGCAGTGGGGGAGTAGGGATCCCCTCTGCAGCACGAGCCTTAGAAGTCCTCCCCCAGGGTTGGTGTTGGCGACAGCACAGGCCCACCTTTGGGGCTGGGACTTCTGTGGTTTGACCGGAAGCTGCGGCTGTGTCGGCCGGCGTTCTCAGGACGCGGGGCCCGGCCCAGTGGAGGTCAGGTGGGTGGTTCAGGGCCGCTGTGGCACCAAAGAGCCCTCACTGACCTCCTGGCTGTCCGGTGCCAGGGCGGCAGGTGCGCGGGGCGAACCAGAAACCCCGCCCGGGGTCCTCATCCCTGCAGTTCTGTGGGGTCTCGGCGGGTGGCAGGCTCAGGAGACCAGCTCCAGGGGCCTGGTGACTTACAGTGAGAGCTTGGCCAGCGAAGCCAGGGTGCCACTCGGCCATCACCGTCACCTTTCCTGGGACACCAGCCCGACCTCGGGTCACGCTCCTGCACGTCTGTGACAACCGTCCGTTTGCCCGGGGCCCAGGTCCACACCGTGGTTGACTCCACGCCACTCAACCACGCACTGCAGCCTCTGCCAGGGCCCCGCAGGCCCCGCCCAGGGCACCGCAGACCCGCCCAGGGCCCTGAAGACCCCGCCCAGGGCCCCGAAGACCCGCCCAGGGCCCCGAAGACCCCGCCCAGGGCCCCGAAGACCCCGCCCAGGGCACCGCAGCC
>NW_004443960.1:668675-672095 GCF_000243295.1 Trichechus manatus latirostris | reverse complement strand
GCCCCGCAGACCCGCCCAGGGCACCGCAGACCCGCCCAGGGCCCCGAAGACCCGCCCAGGGCCCCGAAGACCCCGCCCAGGGCCCCGAAGACCCGCCCAGGGCCCCGAAGACCCGCCCAGGGCACGGACAGCAGCATCGCCCCCTCGGGGTGTCGCCCTGAGCTCGTCAGTAAGCCCACGGGTCTTCTCAGCGTCGTTTAGAATCACAGCCTATTAATAACCGTCCTCGAGAAGGGCCCATAGGAGCGCCCCAGCTTGCAGACGCTAAGTGAAAGGAAGGAAAATAAACGCCCTTTACCTGCAGGCGGTTTGACATCTGGTCCAATTAGTTTTCAAATACGCCTCGGTCCTTTTGGAGCAGCAAGAAAAGGCTGTTAGTGGCAAACCCGCCGGCCCGTGGGAGACGCTCTGTTGTGTAGGAAAGAGTCAAAGTGTGACCGTTTTAACCTGGCTTAACTGCATCACAGAGGTGCCTTAGCACTTCTCCGTGTTGGGCACGCCACTTTCAGGAAGAGCCTGCGCCCTACAGCTCCGAGTTAAGTCACAGCGTGGACGTGTGGGTTTGGGGTCGCTAGCTGTCAAAAGATACTCTCTCCTAATCGGAGCCCAAGAGACCCTGGTGACACAGCAGTTAAGCTCTCAGCCGCTAACCGAACGGGTGGCCATTCGAACCCCCCAGCAGCTCCGCAAGAGACAGACCTGGCAATCTGCTCCCGTAAAGATCACAGCCAAGAAAACCCTATGAGGCAGTTCTGCTCTGTCACATGGAGTTGATATGAGTTGGAATCCACTTGACGGCAGCCAGCAACAGTCAGAGCCCACATCACCCTCAGTCAGTTACATTTGCCAGGAGGAGTTTATTTCAGCAAGGTTTGTGCTTGAAAGTGGTACACACCTCGTGTAGCCCCTCCCTCCCCCTCTCCATTCCTTCCTTCCCGTTTCCTCTCTCCCTCCCCCTTTTCTCCTTCCCTTCCTCCCTTCCTCCCTCCCTCCCCCTTTTCTCCTTCCCTCCCTCCCCCCCAGGGATGTGCATGAACGGGTTAAGACAAGTACATGCTGTGGTTCTGCCCCGCAGTCATGTGTCCCAAGCTGACCTTTAATCCTGGGACAGAAATCACTTCCACTCCCCCTGTTTGTGAAGTCTACAGCCTGGCCATGCACAAGGAAAGCCTTTGTGTCTGTTAACTTGAGTTTTTGAGTCGGGGTTTCAAACTGGCAGCAAGAAAAGCCAATCCACAGGTCCCCTCAAACATGGCCGTCCCCGGGCCCCTGACATCGGCTGCAGAACCTGCATGGCACGATTGTGACCAGGAGCCAGTAGGATCCACAGAGCGTGTGCATGCTGCGTGCGTGCGTGCATGCTCAAGACATGACTCGCCGGCTCTGCCCTCTCTGCGTTCCCAGTAGGTGTGCACAGACGCATGTGCACCAGCGTTCACCTGGTGTCCTCCAGAGCTGACGAGGAGCTCCAGTCCGTTGCCCTGTTTCCCTGGCTCTGTAACCAGCAAAGTAATGGGGGTGTAAGGGGAGGTTTAGCATTTCTGGTAGCAGCCTTCTCTCTTTCTCTCCCTCAGGATGAGGGCACTTTCTTGCTTCCTTTGTGGGGACACGTGTCTTTAAACCATGGTGGAAAAGAGGTTCCTTGCTCATAGCAGCCCACCCCCCGTCATTGTCCTACGGGGGGGCTGGCGTGTTGCTGTGATGCTGGAAGCCACGCCACCGGCCTTCCAGACACCAGCAGGGTCACTCTTGGTGGACAGCTTTCAGCGGAGCTTTCAGACTACGACAGACTAGGAAGAAAGACGTGGTGATCTACTTCCAAACATCAGCCAGTGAAGAAAACCCTGGGTGTCACAACAGAATACTGTCTGGTGCAGTGCTGGAAGATGAGCCTCCTAGGCTGGAAGGACTCTGAACACACAGGGTCGGAACAATGGACTTGAGCAGACCAGCGATGGTGAAGAGGGGGCAGGACTGGGCGACATCTCGTCCTGCTGGGCGTGGAGGAGAAAGCCTGGTCCTGTGCTACCCAGGATCGGTGTGGATTGGACATTTGATCCACAGGGTTTCCACTGACTGATTTTTGGTAGTAGATCACCAGGCCTTTCTTCCTAGTCCTTCTTAGTCTGGAAGGTTCACTGAAACCTGTTCAGCATCATGCAAGCCTCCGCTGAGAGATGGGCCGTGGCTGCACATGATGTGCATTGGCACGAAATCGAACCTGGGGCTCCCACATGGAAGACGAGGATTCTACCACTGGGGCGCCACTGCCAGGGTGCCCCCATAGCGCACGAGAAACCAGTGGGAAGGGAGAAGCCCCCAACTCCTCTCCTTGCTTGCTAACCCACGGTCTGAGCGGAAGATGTTCTGTGTCCAGGGCGCTCCTGGAAAGCCCCTCTGTCCCCATGCCTGCCCACGGAGGCCTTGACAGCGCTGGTGCAGAAGGATGGGGGCGGGGGGTGCTGTCACTGAGGGCCTGGCACGAAAACGCACCTGTCAAACCCACGCCCACCGTTTGCACAGCTGCCCCACTTACTCCTGGTTGGGGGAGCCGTTTCCTTCTTTTAACGCACAAGCTGTCTCCACCATATACGAAGCTGCCCGGTGAACTCCCCGTGGACGAGCAGCCTCCTCTTCGCAGCAGGGACACTGTGCTCGCGGGTAGAAGATCCACCGCAGGGTACCCACAGGGTCACAAGGAGCCAGCTGTAACCGGGAAGGAGCAATGTGCAGATGGTGTTGATACAAGAGAACACGTCCTAAGCAAGGACTCGAGTGAACCCCCAGACATGTTGCCAAACAGCGATACCCGTGTTTTGGGGTTCCCACTGAGCTCTGGAGACTTGGAGAGATTCAGTACCGTCTTTGGTTCTGCAATGTGAACAGCTCTTCCCGCCGGTATTCTGGGCCTGGGGGGCCCGTTCCGGCTCACCTCCACCTGGGGGTCTGGGCAGAATGTGGGCCCTGCCTCCCCCACTGGGGTTGCATTCACAGGGACCCCAGCTGGTGCACCCCCAGTCTTGCCCAGAGGCCGGGCTTGTCTAAGCGGTGTTTATGTGGCCAGAGCCAGAGCTGTGTCCCCTGGAGAATGACAGTCACTGATCCTGGCAGGACGCTCAGGGGCGTCCAGGTCCCCTCCCAGGGCTGCAGCCTGTACTGCCGTCAGCACTGGGCACCCCCTGCCCACAGACCACTGAAGGGTACTCTCAGCACCAGGAGCGGGGCTGCGAACAGACAGACCTCCTCGCCTGGCTGCGGACGGACAGACCTCCTCGCCTGGCTGCGGACGGACAGAGCTCCTCGCCTGGCTGCGGACGGACGGACATCCTCGCCTGGCTGCGGACGGGCGGACCTCCTCGCCTGGCTGCGGACGGGCGGACCTCCTCGCCTGGCTGCGGACGGGCGGACCTCCTCGCCTGG
>NW_004443960.1:659691-668575 GCF_000243295.1 Trichechus manatus latirostris | reverse complement strand
CTGGCTGCGGACGGGCGGACCTCCTCGCCTGGCTGCGGACGGGCGGACCTCCTCGCCTGGCTGCGGACGGGCGGACCTCCTCGCCTGGCTGCGGAGGCCGGAGGGTGGCTCAGGGGCAGCTGGGTCGTCAGTAGAGCCGCGCTGTTGCAGCGCCGCACGCTGTCCCAGGAGACTGGGTCACTCAACGCCGCCACGTCCTGGCACTGTGGGCAAAGAGCTCAGTAGCTGACGCCTGAACACACGGCCGCCCGCCTCTGACTCGGCGCAAGCCCGGCACTGGTCCAGCTTGATGGGGCGCCGCTTACACCAGAAATGAGGCCCAGAGGCGCAGAGTGCAGACTGCGGGGGTGCGCACCCTGGCACGTGCCGACTCGTTCTGGGGGAACACAACCGAAGCCCTCTTCCTTCCTGCATTCCAGAATGTTCCTCAGCCCAGGGGAGAGTTCCTGTTGTGTCCTGGGCCGGTAGATGCCACTCTTAATTACAACCACAGGGCGCACACACCCGGCTGTTCTGAGCGTGATTGGCTGAGGGTCACCAGGCGCCCTTGGACACGTGGCCCGCTAATCTTGGCGGTTTGTATCGGGGTTGACTTGTCTGGGAAAGCTGTGAATGGTCATTCTATAGACGCTGTGACTGAACAGCCTCAAGTAGGCTGGGGTTCAGGCTTGTCTGCTTTGTCCACAGAAGTTTTCTTAATCTTGTAAAAAGAGAATGTTTTATGTGCACACTGGGGGCTGGGGCTGGGGAGGGGTGCCGGCCGGGGGAACCTCGCGGCGACAGAGGACGTGACTGGGCTGGCTGGCCGACCGCAGGCTGGTTTGGATGTGTACAGCTCACAGACTCAGGTTAGTCAGCTGCCGTCCAGTCGGCTCTGACCCATGGCAACCTTACGTCCGACAGAACGAAACGCTGCCTCGTCCTGTGCCATCCTCGCCATCACGGGTATGTTTGAACCCGTTGTTGCAGCCACTGTGTCCATCTATCTCCTTGAGCGTTGCCCTCATTTTCACTGACCCTCAGCCATGATGTCCTTTTCTGGTGATTGGTCTTTCCTGATGACATGTCCAAAGTAAGCGAGCCCGAGTCTCGCCATCCTTGCTTGTAGGGAGCATCCTGGTTGTGTTTCTTCTGAGACTGGTTTGTTTGTTCTTGGGCAGTCCCCAGTACATTCAGTATTCTTACAGAGGGACTTTTTCACGCAGGGAGGGCCCACATCTGCCCGTCGTTTTAAGGACTGTGCATTCTGCCAAACAGCCACAGGCCAGCTCAGACTCCCGGGGAGAGGACCAGATGCCTCCCGGTGACGGGCCAGGGAGGGTGTGGTGGGGAGGGCCGGAGCTGATAGCGGCCACCTATAGGAACCTTCTGCCGTAGATGCTGCCGACGTTGCTGTCTCTGCGCGGTGTTTTGGTTTTCCCCCTTCCTCTGTGAGTGGTTATTCACCTCCTTCTCTGTAACTCGTCCTTTTTCTTCTCTAGACCCAGAGACCTGCTTGCTAGATGCAGTCACCTGGGTAGCAAGTGGGCGGCCACTGTAAAAGGGCACACACCCACCAGGTTGGCGCCACGAAGGCGGGGGCCTCGGCCTTGTGGAGGGAGGGGAGCTGCCATCCCACAAGTTTCCAGCCCCTGACGAGGGGGAGCCCTCTCGGTGCACGATCCCAACCCCGTGGTGTTCACCACTCTGGGCTTCAAATCTCCAAGGCCAGTGACCCCCACGGGACTCGCTGATTGTTCCTGGGACACTTGCTGGGTCTTGTGTTTGTTTTCTAACCCAAGACTCTCACTCGTTAAATCCAGCCATCTCCCCTCCCCGGTTAGAGTCTGTCTCTGCATCTTCCCGTCAGGGCCCGGCCCTTAGGATGGAGCACACACCGATGGCACCAGTGCACAGAGGGACGAGCAGAGGGTGAAGTCCCCACCCCGGGGCCAGTTCCGGGGCTCCGAAGCGTGGCATTCTCAGAGACATGTGTCCCCACGCTGGTCCTCATCAAGCTGCCTTCACACGTGAACGTCCTCACTGCCTGGGCCTAGGGGGCTGCTCCGGATAGCACCCATGTGTGGGCCGGGGTAAGAGTCCCCCGACAGCGGGAGAGCGGGTGACCCATCCTATGGTTTCCAGTTGAGACGGGGTGTATGAGGGTTTTCAGAAAATCAGTCCTCAGATGACAGCTAGGTGTGCTCCTTGCTCGTGAAAACGCCAGCTCTAAAACAGAAGGTCGTGGAAGAAGCATTTTTCTCCAACTCCTTGTCGACGGCGATGGGGCAGGTGGGAACGCGGGCGCGCCAACGGGAGGAAGTGGCTTCCCCGGTCTGCTGCTGCTGGCCTCACGCGGCCACTCTCCTCGCTTGCTTGTGTTCTTATTCAACGTTGTCTCTGTTTGTATAGTTACCTGAGGTCTTGGGCTGGCCGGGCCCCTCCGCGCCCCAGCCCCTCCCCGGCACATCATCATCATCATCATCCTCCTCCTCCAAATGAGCGGCGTGCGTGTCAGCACCACTGAGAACCTGCAGAGCCGCTGTGGCGTGCAGCCCGCCTCCCAGCTCTACAGGCTGCCGGCTGCAGCCGCCACGTCCCGGTCAGGGGTTTCCCTCCAGCTTTAGAGCGAAGGAAATAAAACCTTATCCCTGGTTTGCAGGGGGAGGGCAGCCGCCAGGGGAGGGGGCGCCTACTTGCTGAGCAGGCCCCCCGCCCACACGCGGCCCCCGGCAGGTCATAAATCTGCAGAAGCAGCGCCAGACGCCCTCCAGCCTTGGGGCAAGTGTCTGTGCTCATCCAGGAGCTGCCTTAAGCCGAGGCGCAGGCCCCTAAAGTACAACCTTCCGGAACCCAAACGTTTCAGGAGATGGCTAGCATCATAAACCAAAAGAATAACCAAGCCAGTTACTGTCAAATCGACGCCGAGTCACGGCAACTGCATGTGTATCAGAGGAGAACTGTGCTCCACAGGGTTTTCGGTGGCTGAGTTTTCAGAAGTAGATCCCCAGGCCTTTCTTCTGAGGCTCCTCTGGGTGGACTCGAACCACCAGCCTTTCTGAGAGCAGCCGGAATGTTCACCATTTGCACCCCCGAGGCTCATCCTTCCAACGGCGCGTTTTGTGTGGTGCAGTGACATCCGGTGTGGGCCTGGCTCCAGGGCAACACCGCCCCTCCCCTGCCAGCAGGACGGGGAGCCTGTGGCCCAGGGGGCTGCCCGAGCCGCATGCCACCCTTCGGTCCCCTGAGGGGGTCATGGGGTCGAACCCCTGAGGGGGTCATGGGGTCAAGTCTTTGATTTCAGTTTGCTTTTCTTCCCTGACACCCGTTTGTGTGAGCTACCGACCACAGGGACGCTGGACATAAGATCAGTTTGAAGTAACTGTCTCACTTGTTAACTTTGGGTGATGGCCTTCCCTATTCAAAAACCTTTCATGCCCACTTCCCCCTCTCCGATAAAAACACCCACCGACTCCCTAGCTGGTCCTTCAAGTCCCCCCGAGTGGCTGAGGCCTGCTTTCCCCGTCGGCCAGTCGCTGCCCCAACTGGACGGGGACCCTCGCCCTCTGTGGGTGCCTGTTTGTGGGCAAGGGAGTGGCCAGGTATAGGGCCCATCCCCCCCCCGCCCCCCGCGTCACGTTGGTGTGGCCCCAGGCCCAAGGCCCCCCAATGAGCGATGAGCAATGAGCGCTGCTCCACCTCCTCTCAGTATGAATCACGCATAGCGCCTCAGGGGATCCCTTCCATCAGCACCATGGCATGGGGACCCACCTCGATCCAGAGCGCCTGGACAATTAAAGAAAAAGAACGGGACTTGGCCGGTAACCAAGAGTGTGTCCTCCCCTGCCACCCAACCTTGTGTCCAGAGCAAGTCGGCCACGGAGCCCCGCGTCTGCTCTCTGGGCCCCTCTGGGCAGGGACGCATCCAGCTTGCGGGAGTGGCCCAAGGCTGAGAGCACAGCCACCGCCCGGGCCCGTGTCAGGTTTTATACGACAGGCCGTGGGACCGATTGAACCCTCACCCACTTGTTTGTTTCTGCTGAAAAACCCTCGAGAGGGCCTCGCCGCTGTCCCCGCTGGCCCCCTTCCCCACGCCTCTGGACCCTCCCCACAGCAGCGTCATTAAGGGCTGGCCCCTGGCCACGGGCTCTGGCAGACACTGCTTATTTTTCTTACTTTTATAGAGATCAGACAAGTATTGGGGGCCGCCCACCTGGGGTTATGCCTCGGGAAGCCACAGACATCGGCGTTGCCACGGTGGGAACAGGATGCTTTTCCAGAAGAGCGGCCTTGACCAGCTGCTGTTAACAGCTGGCACACCGGTCGGGGCGGGGCGGGGGGCACTCCTGCGAACGGCTGGCCTGGCCGACCGAAAATAGCAAAACCAAAGCCGTTACTGTCGAGTAGATTCCAACTCAGTGCCGACAGGCACCATGGTCCCCAAGGGTCATGGTTGTGACTGTGTTGTAGCCAGGTGGTCCGGGGCCAGATCACCAGGATCTCCTACGGGCCTGCTCCCCCCACCCATTCTCAGGTGTCCCGGGGAGAGGCGTTTCCTCTGCTCTGTCCTTGGGCAGCGTCCTGCTCAGGATCGCCGAGTGCCGTCCTGTCACCAGCTCGTAACTGCGGCATGAAGGCCCCCTCACACCCCCTCCGAATGGCTTTTTCAGAGGGTCCAGCTCGATGTGCACATATGGCCCACAACTGTGCTCACCACAGCCGTCTCCCTTCACCTGGGGTCCCCGAGCTTGGGTCTTGGGGGCATGGCTGTGAAGGGCAGGAGCCTTGGAGCCATGCCCCCCCTCAGCGTGGAGGCTGGGAGCTGACACCTCAGGGACACAGGGAGGACAGAGATGGCTGGGGTCCTTGCAGGGCCTGGGCGGCAGGCTGCTGCTGGACTCAGAGCCGCAGGAGCTGGCGACACTGCCCACCTGCCTGGTCGTTACCCACGCTGTCCTCTCGAAGCCACAGGGTTGGGCACCACCAGTTCCCCAAGCCCCCAGCGGGGTTCCCGGGGGGCTCGCCAAGTGCCTGGGAGTAGGGGGTCAGTGCAGGCCGGGCAGCCTGGAAGGGCCCACAGAGCTGCCCACAAGCTGCTCTACCCGGACCTGCGTCCACTCCTTCCCCACCCCTCCCTCCACCCTGAGGCCACACCTGCACCCACCCTGTGTGGGGTCCAGGGCACCCCTCCCTTCGAGAGCTGGGCCAGGCAACACCTCCCTCTTCAGGAAGCCTGAACACCAGGCAGAGAAGTCGTCCTCTCCCTTCTCACGAAGCTCGTGAGTCCAGGAAGGACGAGGGGAAGTGCTGGGTAGCCCCCATCACTGTGCCCACCGAGCAGAGGCATCCGCACCACGTGGTGTCCAGGCCTCACTGCCCCCTGGCCTCGCCACCCCACGCTCAGCCCTGGGCTGCCCCTCCGGCCGGGTCAGAGGGTGGAGGGGGAAAGAAGTGCCCTAGCAGAGGCGTCTGATGGGTTCCATCCCCGTCCGACTGGATGGACACAGCCCGGCCACACCGCCCGTCTCCACACTTGTTCCCGACTTAGAAACAGATGTGTGTCTCGTTCAGACAGTGTGCTTTTGCCTTTCAGCGGTGCAGGTTTACTTGACTCTGCCTCACACACTGCCCCCGCAAAGCTCCTGCACCCCTAGGCCTGCCCCTCACCCCGAGTGTGATCACAGGGCCGGGGGAGCAGACCCCCAGCTCACGGCCCCTCTCCCGCAGACCCAGCCCGTGCCCAACCCCGCGGCCTACTACCTGCACCGCTCCCCGTGGTGGATCCACCGCGCCGAGACGCTCGGCAACCACATCGTTGAGCTCCTGGTGCCCTTCTTCCTCCTCCTGGGACGGCGCATGTGCATCCTGCACGGCATCCTGCAGGTGCTCTTCCAGGTGAGCCCACCCAGCTGTCCCCGTGCTGTAACCTTACTGTCCCCACGCTGTCCCTTCACTGTCCCCGTGCTGTCCATGCTGTCCCCATACTGTCCCCTCACTTTTCCCTCGCTGTCCTCACACTGGCCAGACACTGTCCTCTGTCCCCACACTGTCCCCGTGCTGTCCTTCACTGTCCTCACACTGTCCTCTCATGGTCTCAATGCTGTCCCTACGCTGTCCCCTCACTGTCCTTTACTGTCCCCACACTGTCCCCATGCTGTCCTTCACTGTCCTCACACTGTCCCCTCACTGTCTCAATGCTGTCCCTACGCTGTCCCCTCACTGTCCTTTACTGTCCCCACACTGTCCCACACTGTCCCCACACTGTCCTCATGCTGTCCCTGTGTGTCTCAGGCCCTGCGCTGTCCCCACCGTGTGGAAGGGGCCCTGCCGGCAGGTAGACTCGCCGCAGCCTGGTGCAGACGATCTGACTTTGGAAATCCCCCCCAGGCTGTGAGGATCACATCCCAAAGTTCCCCACAGGGTTCTGGAGGCTTCTCCCAGGTAGATGCTGCTCTAGTGGAATCGCTGTTCCATGTGGTGTGACACAGGGTGGTCCCCTCGTGGCTCCAGCACGTGTCTTAAGGGGTTCTTGACTGCCTCGGCCTTTGCTTTTCCCTGTGGATTCTAGGATCCGATTGTCAGTTTCCAAGGGAGCTCCCTCAGGGGGTGTTATGGATTGAATTGTGTCCCCAACAAATATGTGTTGTAAGTCCTAACCTCTCTGCCTGTGATTTTAATCCCATTTGGAAATGGGTTGTCTTTGTTGTTAGTAAGACAGAATTAGCGTAGGGTGTATTTTCAGTCAATCTCTATCAAGATATAAAAGAGATTAAGCAAGCAGAGAGGGGGAAGACAGATGCCACCACATGAAGTTGGCCCAGGAGCAGAAGCTCAGAAGAGACGAGGACCTTCCTCCAGAGCCCACAGAGAGAGGAGGCCTTCCCCTAGAGCCAGCGCCCTGAATTCAGACTTCTAGCCTCCTAACTGAGAAAATGCACGTCTGTTTGTTGAAGTCACCCGTTGATGTATTCCTGGTATAGCAGCACTAGGTAACTAAGACGGGGCGTCTAGGATGGGTGCACGGTGGAGCACCGTCCCCTGTCCCGGTTCTGCGTTTCTGGGCTCACCCCTTGGAGCGGCCAAGGCTACAAGCATGCCAGCTCACCCGACACTCAGTCTCAGGGCTATGCTGGTGTTCTAGCCGTGGGGTCTCAGTCTGTTAGGAGGGGTCCATATGGGAGTGACCGGAGGCCTGTCATCCTGGCCTCAACGCCCCCCCACCCCCAAAGCAAGGCTGCCAGCCAGAGGGACAGGCCGAGAGGAGGTTGCCATCACAGCTTCCTCCATGTGGCTGAAGCCGGCAGCGCTTCGTTCCACTGCCATGGGGTTGCCGTGAGTCTGGCCCACTCGACAGCAGCAACAGCGACAGAGACCTAGGACATTGGTCACTCCCCTGGCAGCTGCGCTGTTTCGAGGCTGCAGGAAAAGGCAGGAGCACAGAACCCGCCAGCCCCCATTGCGTGCACACCCAGCCTGGGTGGGTGGTCCCGGAACACTGCCACTAGCACGTGTGTGTCCTCGGCTGGCCCAGCAGGAGACTCTCGACCATCCCCTTCCTCTTCAGGGTCGTATTACATCGGCCCCAAACATCTGCCGCGGGTCTCCCGGGCCCCGAGGTTCCGCCAGCTGAGTTCATCTTCCTCTGCCGTCTCTGGGGACCTCCCCTCGGCCTGGCTGGGAGGACTCACCCCAGGCCCGCGCAGCACAACCACAAATGGAGCCCGGTCAGTCAGCGTCCTCTGAGGATGTGCTCAGTGATGCTGAGAAGGAACCAGGAGGACGAGGCCCCCGGAGCACAGGCCGCGCCCCCCACCGACTCCACTTCTCTCGTTAGGAGAAGATCAGCCGGAGCAGGATGCGCGTGGGGGAGACTCGAGGGTGGGGCTCCTGCAGCTTCACTAGAGGGAGAATTTTTCCCCGAATGGTGCTCTGCTGAGCCCCGGTTCTCGATTCTAGGGGCAGTGGCCTCCACCCCAGCTCAAGGAGAATCGCCCAAGGGGCTCTTTGAAAAATATGCTAATGCAGGGCCCCTCTCCCAAGTTAACTCAAACTCTGGGGTGGGGCTGGCATTGTCAGAGGCTCCCCAGGAGGGTGATGGTGCTGGACCCTGGGTCTCCAACCAGAGAGCCTGTTATGGGCTGAACCATGTCCCCAAACAAGACTTGCTGAAGCCCCGGACCCCGGTATGTGTGAACCCTTGCTTGGAAATGGGGCCTTTGAGATGCTGTCAGCTAACCTGAGTCACACTGAAGTGGGGTGGCCCTAATGATGGGGTCTTTACGAGAGACCACAGGAAGATGAGGCAGAGCCTGGAGCCATGGCGCCATAAGCCCAGGAACACCTGAGGCCACCAGCAGCTGGGAGAGGCAAGAAGGATCCTCCCCAAAGCCTTTGGAGGAAGCGTCCTGTGGACCCGGATTTCTGGCTTCTGGAACTGCGAGACAGTAAATGCCTAATGTTTCAGCCCCCCGGTGTGTGGTGCTTTGCCCCAGCAGCCCCCGAAGACCACAGAGTCTCGCTTCCTGTATGTCTATTCACAGCTTCTGTGTACAGACTTGTTTGAAGAAAGGTTTCAGCTGCTAAGTACATACACACATATTTTAAACCTGTGGTTTGTGGAAGGGGGAGAAATGAATGGTAAATCTGTCCAGGGGCCACAACAAGCTTAGGATGAGACTTTAAAGATGCTGCATGGAGCAGAACCAGCATGAGACTTTAAACATGCCGCGTGGAGCAGAACCAGGATGAGACTTTAAACATGCCATGTGGAGCAGAACCAGGATGAGACTTTAAAGATGCCACGTGGAACAGAACCAGCATGAGACTTTAAAGATGCCGCATGGAGCAGAACCAGCATGAGACTTTAAACATGCCGCGTGGAGCAGAACCAGGATGAGACTTTAAA
>NW_004443960.1:615601-659591 GCF_000243295.1 Trichechus manatus latirostris | reverse complement strand
GAGCAGAACCAGGATGAGACTTTAAAGATGCCGCGTGGAGCAGAACCAGGATGAAACTTTAAAGATGCCGCGTGGAGCAGAACCAGCATGAGACTTTAAACATGCCACGCGGAGCAGAACCGGGATGAGACTGTAAAGACGCCGCCTGGAAGTCGGAGCCCCCGAGGCTGCCCTGGCCTTGCTGGCGCCTTAGTTTGTTTCTGCTCCTGGCCCGTCAGCATAAAGTCGCCGCACAACGCTCGTTAAAACGTGAGCTGGTGTCCTCTCCTCTGTTTCAGTCACGGCCTCTGCAGCTTTGCTCCTCCCTCTGTGTGGCTGAGCCGCATTCCACTGGACGCACGTGCCACAAGGTGCTCAGCCACTTCCTGCTGATGGACAGTCAGGCCAGTCCCAGTTTCCGGCTCTTATGAATAATACTTCTGTGAACATTCACCTACAAGTCTTTGTGTGGACGTGAGTTTTCGTTGCTCTCGGGTAGTCACCTAGGAGCAGGATTGCTGTTTTCAAAGCCAGTCCTCGCGTTTTATATTCCCGCCAGCAGCCAGTGAGCGTTCCCGTTGCTCCACGGCCCTGACAGTACCTGGTAGCATTTTGGCCATTCTACTGGAGCCTTGGTGGCGCAGTGGTAAAAGCGATTAACGGCTCACAAAAAGGTGGGCGGTTCGAAACCACCACCGACTCTGAGGGAGACAGATGTGGCGGCCTGCTTCCGTAGAGCTGTACAGCCTTGGAAGCCCTATGGGGTCGCTGTGAGTCGGAATCAACTCCCCGTCAGTGGGTGACTAGGAGTCTCTGCCCGCTACGGCAAGACGGTCAGGGCCAGGGCATCCCCTCGGCCCCGGGCAGCCCTGCTCCAGGGCAGCCTCTCCCGGGCCCTGCCCAGCACTGCCTCCCCCTCCCCCCAGGTGGTCCTCATCATCAGCGGGAACCTGAGCTTCCTGAACTGGCTAACCATCGTGCCCAGCCTGGCCTGCTTCGACGACAACGCCCTGGGCTTCCTATTCCCCTCCAGGCCCGGGGGCCTCAGAGACTGTGTCCTGCACCTGCAGGAGGAGGAGGCCCGGGGGGCCGGGCCTGTGCAGACACGCGGTAGGTGACTTCGCTGGCCTCCGTTGGCCCAAGGGGCGGGGACGAAGGAGGGCCTCCAGAGGCAGGCAGAGGCTGGGCAGGGGAGACTCGGCCTCGGGAGCCCAGTGACTCACCCAGTCTCTTGTCAGGTTGTGTGGTGCGGCGGACTGTCCACCTCGCTCTGGCCGCCCTCATCGGCTACCTCAGCATCCCCGTGGTCCTCAACCTGCTCAGCTCCCAGCAAGTGATGAACGTCTCCTTCAACCCGCTCAGGATCGTCAACACGTACGGGGCCTTCGGAAGGTACTGGGCCCGGGGGTCTCGTCACGCTTGCCCCCTCAAACCTGGAGTGTAGCTTCTCCCTCCTCCTTGGCCCGTTCACCTGGAGTCATGCCAGGGCATTCTCTGTCCAGGGGGCCATGTCACGTCCTGGGAGGGGCGCAGAGTCAGATCCTAAAAGGCCCGATGACAGGCGCACCAACCCAGTGTGTGTGTCCTGGGCAGCCGTGACAACAGACCACAAACTGGGGGAAATCAGAACAACAGAAGCCCATCTCTCATGGTCCTGGGGGCTGGGAGTCTGAAATCAAGGCATCGGCAGAGCCACACTCCCCCCGGAGGCTCCAGGGGAGGGTCCTTCCTGGTCTTCTCCAGCTCCTGGCAGCCCAGGCGTTTCTGGGCTGTGACTCCGAAGTGTCTGCCTCCACAGTCTTGTGCGTCTTCCCTCATGGTCCTGGGGGCTGGGAGTCTGAAATCAAGGCATCGGCAGGGCCACACTCCCCCCTGAGGCTCCAGGGGAGGGTCCTTCTTGGTCTCCTCCAGCTCCTGGCAGCCCAGGCATTTCTGGGCTGTGACTCCGAAGTGTCTGCCTCCACGGCCTCTGTGTCGTTCTCGGTTATAGAGCTCCACGCATATAGAGAGTGATCTCCTGTTAGCTGACCGCGCCTGCAGAGACCCCATTTCCAAGCACAGATGCGCTCTGAGCTTCCAGGGTGAGGGCCTGAACGCCCTTTCTGGAGGACAGCTCCACCCACATACCAGGTGGAAAACGTGGCAAGTGCAGAGAAGGAGAGGAGGGAGCCTCACAGCCAGCGTGGCGGCAGTAGCTGCTGAGCCCACCTGGGGCCGTCCTGCTCCATCTGGCGCCAGGGGCTGTGTAACAGGATGGGGGTCCGAGGCAGCGTCCCTCAGCCCGGCCCCCACCCCACGTCCCTCAAGGCAGTGGAGGCCTCAGAACCAGGGCTTCAAACCGGTTCATGCAGTTTGAACCCCTGCTGGGAATTTGCATTTCCACCCCAGATATACTGAATGTCTTAGTCATCTAGTGCTGCTCTAACAGAAATAGCACAGGTGGATGGCTTTAACAAAGAGAAGTTTATTCTCTCACAGTCCAGTAGGCTACAAGTCCAAATTCAGGGCATCAGCTCCAGGAGAAGGCTTTCTCTCTCTGTCGGCTCTGGAGGAAGGTCCTTGTGGTACATCAGTCTTCCCTTGGTCTGGAAGCATCTCAGCACAGGGACCTCAGGTCCAAAGGACGCGCTCTGCTCCCAGCACTGCTTTCTTGGTGGTATGAGGTTCCCCAGCTTTCTGCTTGCTTCCCTTTCCTTTTATCTCTTGAAAGATAAAAGGTGGTGCAGCCCACACCCCAGTAAAACTCCCTTTACATTGGATCAGGGATGTGACCTGGGTAAGGGTGGTGTTACAATCCCACCCTAGTCCTCTTTAACATAAAATTACAATCGCAAAATAGAGGACAGCCACACGACACTGGGAATCATGGCCCAGCCAAACTGATACACACATTTTTAGAGGGGACACAATTCAATCCATGACACTGAATCAGAATGTTTAACAAGATCCCCAGGTGATTCTTATGTATAATGAATTTTGAGACCCACTGCCCTACTAGTGGTTCTCAGAATTGGTCCCTAACCAGCAGCATTAGCATCCCTGGGAACTTGTTAGAAATGCAGATTCTCAGGAGGGGTTCGACCCAGAGTGAACGGGCAGAACCCAGGGCTCTCAGCTGCCCAGAGTGGTGTGGGAGGGACCAGGCCGAGGCCTCACGGGCAGCAGGATCCAGGGGGGCACCGGGGGCGTGGGCCTGACCCTGACCTCACCCCCTTTGCAGCATCACCAAGGAGCGCACAGAGATCATCCTCCAGGGCACGGCCAGCCCCAACGCCAGCGCCCCCAGCGCGGTGTGGGAAGACTACGAGTTCAGGTGTAAGCCCGGCGACCCCCGGCGGCGGCCCTGCCTCATCTCCCCCTACCACCACCGCCTGGACTGGCTCATGTGGTTCGCGGCCTTCCAGGTACGGGCCATGGGGGCAGACGGAGGCGGGCCCAGGACCTCAGCCTCAGATAGGCTGCCACGGGGCTGCGGGACAGGAAGGCTGGGAAGGCGCTGAGCGCAGAGCTCCGGTCCAGCCCAGTTCCCACGAAGCCCAGCCTCAGGATGCAGCAGGGTCCCCAGTCTCTTTGAGGGCCCTTCTTACATGACCTGCCCAGGGCCCTCACCAAGAACCCAACGGACAGCCCGGGGCTGAGGGTGCCACCCCGTGCATGAGTGAGGGTCCCACACACGCCTGGCCGGAGCCGAGCCCTGGCTGGGGGCCGTGGAGGGGGCGGTCAGGGAGACCCTGCCTCGGCCCCAACTACATGTCAGCTGCAGGAGCCTGGACGGTCCGGCTTCCCAGGAGGCTGGACAGAGGGAGGGGCCGGGGATTACGGGGCTGTAGGGGGTGCTCCGGGTAGGGCCTGCCTTGCCCAGAGGGTTCTCCGGGAGCCCCTGCCTTGCCCGGAGGGTTCTCCGGGAGCGCCTGCCCCTGGCCGCAGCCGATGCTGGCCTGTCCTCTCTGCAGACCTACGAACAGCATGAGTGGATCATCCACCTGGCGGGCAAGCTGCTGGCCAACGATGCTTGGGCCCTGTCCCTGCTCGCCCACAACCCGTTCACGGGCAGAGCACCCCCCAGGTGAGATGCCCTGGGGCCCCCATGCCCCTCACTGGGGCCCAGGTGACAGGAATGAAGGGCCGACTTCTCAGCCCTGGGGACGGGGTGGGGAGGAGCTAATGGCCGTTTCGAGCATCCAGGCAGCACGTGGGGTGGGGGAGATGCTGAGCCCAGAGCGTCACTGCCCCAGGAAGGTGACCCACAAACACCCCCAGGGAGCACGGGGCAGGAGGGGAGAAGAGGACCGGGGATCAGACCTGTGGGTGCAGAGGGTGCAGGGCGGTGGGGCGCCCCTGTTGGAGGGACACTACAAGAGGAGGGGCCTCAGCGAGCTGGCGGCACCACGGGGGCGAGGAGGCACAGGCGTCCAGGTAAAGCCTGGGGTCTTCCGTTCTCAGGTCTGGGTGGGGGTCCCTCCCACAGGCGTGAGGGTGTTTGCAGTGTTAATTGATGGCCAGGCTCTGCTGTGGGAGCCAGAACTCCAGGTGACAACAACCCGGCCGCCCGTGGAGCCAGGCCTCGGGGAGAGAGGTTCTGCAGCTTAGACTCGGGGGGCTCTGGCTGAGACCCCAGATGAGGCCACTGTGCTGTCTTGGCCCCTTGTTTGTCCCCCTAGAGGAGAGAGGGTGTGGGCGTGCAGTGGGGGTAGGGGCAGGCCTGAGCGTGCAGGGAGAGCGCTGACAGTTGGAGACCCCAGGAGGCAGGTGGCCCCGTTCCAGCCCTCCAGCCAACGTGGGCACTCTGATAAACATCAGCTTCCCCACCTGGAAATGTATGATTTATGATGGGGCAGCAAAAACAAGAGGAGAACCCGCGTGTTGGCACATTCCCCTCCCCGGCCCTGCGTCAGCCATCAGCTCTGACAGAAAACACGCATCCGTTTTTCCCTCCAAAACTCCTCAGCTGTGAGCGAGGCAGCTGCATCGGGGTCTGGTCACAGCTGTTGGGCCGGGCAGGGCCCAGGGCTGCACTGCAGCCAGGCAGGCATGAGGGCCTGGAGGCCAGCAAGCAGCTGCCCCAGGCATGAGCACCTTCAGAGCAACACCTGGACCAGCATTTGACCACACCTGGGGCCCCTGACCCCACCGAGGTGATATGGGTCTCTTACCAGTTCTCTTTCTCTGGAGAGTGCTGACTGCCACATAAAACGGACAGACTCTGAAAAGGGCCGAGAAGAAGGCAGACCGGCGAGCAACCTCAGGACCCAGGGAACGACAGGCCAGTGAGTCCTTGGGTTTCGTTTATGCCTCCTGTATCCCAGACTTGGAACTGAAGAAGCCGGCAACTCCCAAATGCCAACAGGTGCAGACAAAAAGCCCTGACAGAAGCCTCCTGTCTCCAGCCAAAGGGCCAGGAAGGGACAGCCCAGCAAGTCAGAAAACTGTTAGACAGTAACTGCCCCCCTGCAGCCAGACACCACAAAATAACTGTGACATCCCCCACCACCACCCCGGCCAAGAAGGCAAAGGCCCCATAGGGAACATGGGCCTTCACCCTCACCAGACCATAAGGGGGAGCCCAGCCCCCCTCAGCCCTTCCACTGGGCTGTTGTCAGGGATGGCTGGATGGGGAGCTGGAACGTGCATCCCCTTCAGGCAATGATGAGCCTGGCGATCTGCTCCCATAAAAATTGCAGCCAGGAAACCCCTATGGGGTCATTCCACTGTGTAGTACATGGGGTCGCCATGATTCAACAGCAGCAGGTCTGTTTCTTCCATGGTGTCTGTGCAGAGCGTGTGGGAACCTGGGCATCCGCACCCACCCAGCAGTAATGAGGCGGTGCCCCCACCCATTGCCAGTGTAGTGTCAGAGGAAACTAGCTACCTAAAACCAGGTTTGCTGCAATCCAGAGTCTCAACAGCACAACACCCAAAATGTCCAGGTTTCAGCTGAAAATCATTCACCATATGAAGAGGCAGGAGGATCTCAGACTGAGCAAAAACCATCTGTAGATGATGACATCAAGATGACAGATGTTAGAACCGCCTGGTTTGCGAGAATGCTTCAACAAGCAATTACAAACATGCTTGAAACTAATGAAAAATAGCGTCCACAAAGAAACAGGAGAGATAAAGAAGAACCCAATGGAAATTTTAAAGCTGAAAAATGCAGTAACTGAAATAAAAACCTCAGTGGATGGGCTCAACAGCAGAATGAGGGGCAGAGGAAAGAATCATTGAACTTGAAGATGCTGTTGTGTGCCATGAGTCAATTCCGACTCCTAGTGACCCTACAGGACAGAGTAGAACTACCCATAGGGTTTCCAAGGCTGTAACTTTGATGGAAGCAGACTGCTACATCTTTCTCCCACAGTGCAGTCAGTAGGTTCAAACTGCCGACCTTTCAATTAGATGCTGAGCACTTAACCACTGCATCACCAGGGCTCCTTGAACTTGAAGATAGAACAGTAGAAATTACCCATTCTGAACAACAAGGAGAAAGTAGACTGGAAAAGAATGAACAGGCCTCAGGGACCTGCAGGGCTATGACATCGGAGAATTTGTACCATCTGAGTCCCAGAAGGAAAGGAGAAAGAAGGCAGGGCTGAAAAAGTACTTAAAGATATAATAGCTGAAAACTTCTCAAATTTTGCAAAAAAGAAACACCTACAGAACCAAGAAACTTAGTGGACCCCAAACAGGACAGACCCAAAGAAATCCAGACCAAGACACATCAGAGCCAAGCTGCTGGGACCTAAAGACAAAGAGGAGTTTTGGGGGGATGGTTCCTAACTGGGGAGAAGGGACAGACCCAGACCCCTCTGCTCCCCAATACAATAATGTCTTCTCTGAGACCTGAAGCCAGAGAGGGACAGAGCAGGTCCTGCCAGCTACGCCCTCCTCCCTCTCCCCATCTCCACTCCACTGAGGGGCACAGGAACTCCCTGCACCCCAGCCATCCTTCCCACCCCCACTTCCCACAAGCCGAGTCTGGCATCTGTGGCGTCCTTGTCTGGGGTCTGCTTCTAGAACCTTCCCCCACAGAATGCAGCTGTGTGGCTGTTGACAGCCAGCATGCATCTGCATTTGAAACTCTGGTAAGGAACATTCCAGACAGCAGCATTTGGAGTCATCCCTGAGGATGCCGTGTGCTGAAGCAGACACGTGCTTTCAAAAGGGGGACTGGGCAGTTTCACCTTGAAGTCTGGTCTATGTCCCTTTCCAAGTTCCAGTCCCCAGACCTACCCACCCACAGCTCCTCCTGGCCTACTTGGGAAGCCATCGGGCCCTGGAGCTGGCTGGTCACCACTGTGGGCAGGCGCAGGGCCAGAGCCACCCAAAGGGGCCGAGAACCTTACAGCTCCTGCCAGAAAACTGGGGAGGGGATGCAGGAGAGAGGGGAGAAGAGAGGGACATGGACCTGCAGGCAGCCAGGGTCTGGGATTTGGTTGAGGGCCAGCCGAACGGCTCTGGACAATATGGGCCAGATCCATTATGCCCCCCAAGACTCAGGTACCCAGAGACATCTCACATCCACAGAGTACCCCGTTAGGGTTCCACTAGCATGAGGGACAGGGAACTGAACAGAGGGAACACGCTGGCTCGAGCCACTGGGCCATCTGAGGGTCGGGCCAGACAGGGCTCGTTGGAGTATCCCCCCCAGCCCCCTGCACTCTCTCCATCCAAATGTCCTGTTTGGGGAAAAGCTATCTGGTTATTGCTTCACTGGTGGTGGGGAACAGCGGGGTGATGGGAACCCCCGTCAGTGTGGCTAGGGGCATGGGCTCGTCTGGGTGCCCTGGCTTTACCCTGGGATGGTCTCCATTCCTGGGTGCTGGGCTCAGGAGGGCAGAGGGCCCTGGGGTCAGCTGGCCAGTCACACAGCCCCGCCCTCCTGCAGGGGGACCGGAGACTTCAAGCCTGGGGCCCCCTGAGATCTGCAGTTCTCGGTGCCCCACTCAGAGCCTGAGCCGGCCGTGGGAGGGTGGGGGCACAGGTGGACAGGGGCAAGGGTTGGCCGCTAACCCTGCCTCCCTTCCCCCCACCGCCCCCCCCGGCAGGTGGGTCCGTGCAGAGCATTACCGCTACAAGTTCAGCCTCCCCGGAGGCCGGCACGCCGCGCAGGGTGAGTGGTGGGTGCGGAGGAGGATCGGCCCCTACTTCCCCCCACTCAGCCTCCAGGGCCTGAGGGACTACTTTGAGGCCAGAGAGTGGCCACACCCGGAGCCCGCCTAGGGGGCAGCGCCGAGTCTCCTCCAGCTGGAGATCCCGGCCACCCGCCCAACACTGCTGGGCTTCCAATAAAGCCAACGTGAGTAGAGGCGCAATGGGGTGTCTCCTAGCCCCTTGCCTGCGTCCTTCCTGTAAGCCCACACAGTCTTAGAGACCCCAGGGGCCAGTGCGGGGAGGCAGGTGGGGTCTACTGGGCGCCTGGGGTCCCCGGTGGCCACCTGTGCAGTTCTCGTCTCCCACGATGGAAGAGTCCCTCCAAGGCCTGGCCCATGTGCTCAGCTGTCTGTCCCTGTCCCCCCATCTCAGTCCCTAAGAGAGACGTCTAGAGCACAGGACCCCCCACCCCCATGCACACACGTCACCCAGGGCCAGCCCTGTCTCAGGGTGTGTCCAGCCCCCAGCGTCGCGGCCCCCACTCTGCCTTCTCTGCTGTGGAGTGCCATCCTCAGCTGAGACACTGGACGGGCCCACAGCCTGGGGCTGTCCCTTTCCTGCTGACACCATGTCCCCGAAGCCAGGGCTCAAGCCCCCTACCCCCGGCCATCTTGGAGCCCTCTGAGGCAGCCCCCTATCCAGCCCCCTGGGCCCGCTCACATGGCCGAGCCCATGTGCCTTCTACCCCCAGACCTCATGCCACGGGGCCTCCGCTCCTTGACCTGATGGAGGAGCAGGTGGGGTCATGGGAACAGTCAGCCCTGGGGCGGGGCCACGGGGTCCTGGAGGTGTCAGGAGCCGGCAGCAAGAGAGAGCACCCCGAGGACATGTCTCTGCCCGGCTGGCCACTTCTCCCCACCCTCCCGCTCCCCTGATGGGGTCACGATGTCCCCAACCCGCTCCAACACCTCCCTCATCGAAGGGGCTGGCAGGCAGCGCCGGCGTGTGGTCGGGGGTCAGTGCGTCCCCACAGCACTCAGCCGCCAGCTTGGAGGAAGTAGAGGCCAGATTGTGGGCCAGCCCCACCCCGAGCCTCCAGGCTTCCAACAGGCAGCGTGGCCAATGGATTGGCCAGGGCGTCGAGAAGGAAGTGGCCTTCCCGGGGGCTGGACAGGCAAACCGCATTAGGAGGGGTCTGCTGAGATGCCTGGGACCTCTCTGCTCCTGGGGAGCTCTCCAAGGGGGCTTTCACGGGGGTGGGGGCATGTCTGTCAGGAGGCCCGCGTGGCTCCTTGGGAGCCCGTGGGAGATGGGAGCAGGCAGGGTCCGACTGGACCCCAGAGAGCCACACTGAGACCCCTGGGCTCTGACCCACATGTGGGCCCTGGTCTACAGGACGCACAGCCGCTCACTGTGGGGGAGGGGTGGTGGGTGGTCCTGACAACGGGAAGGGGGTGTCGTCTCAATCAGCTCAACGGGGCCACCCCAGACTCCTAGGGTCTGCTCACCTGGGCGACGTCGCAGGGGAGCCGGCCCAGATGCGAGGTGCCCGAGCTCCTACCCTCTGACAAGCCTGCCCCTCCAGAGCCCTCATCAGCCTGTCAGCAGGTCATGGGTTCTGCCTCCTGAGTGTCCCCCCGAATCCCACGTGCCTCCCTTCGTAATAAAAACCTTGTAAACAGAAGAGTTAGTTTTTTAATTGTTGCACATAAGATCCTACTGTGTTTTGGGGGTGTTTATTATAAAGAGCATTTTAAAAAGCCAGTTGCCAGCTCCTGTCCGTAGGCAAGATGAGAAGGCAGAGAGGGTCAGGATCTGGTTGAATGGACACGGGAAATCCGGGGTGGAAGGGAGGAGTGTGCTGTCACAGTATAGGGAGAGGAGCTAGGGTCGCGTAGCAATGTGTGTATGGATTTTTGTATGAGAGACTGACTTGTGTTGTATACTTTCACTTAAAGCACAAAAAAAAAAAAAAACGAACACCTGAAATATACCACAATTTTGTAACCTTGAAAAAATAAAAAGCCAGGTGCTGTCAAGTTGACCCCAACTTATGGTGACCCCATGTGTATCAGAGCGGACCTGTGCTCCCGAGGGTTTTCAGTGGCCGAGTTTTTGGAAGCAGGTCTCCAGGCCTATCTTCCTAGTCCATCTGAAACCTGTTGGAACCTCTGCTGAAACCTGTTCAGCATCCGAGCAACACGCAGGCCCCTGCTGACAGACGGGTGGGGGCTGCGCGTGAGGTGCCCTGGCCGGGAGTCAGACGCGGGTCTCCCGCCCGGAAGTCGAGAGTTCTACCACTCAGCCGCCAGTCCCCCCAAGCCGGCGGCCGTGGAGTCGACCCTGACTCATGGCGCCCCCGTGTGTGTCAGAAAAGAACTGTGCTCTATGGCGTTTTCAGTGGCTGAGTTTTCAGAAGTAGAGCGCCAGACCTTTCTTCCAAGGTGCCTCTGGGTGGACTTGAACGACCAACCTTATGGTTAGCGGCGGAGCGTGTTCACGGTTTGCACCACCCAGGGGCTCTGTGTACCGTCAGGAAATCCTATTCCTAGGACCAGCCTCCAGGAGAGGAGGCCCACACCTCCCCCTCCCTAAGCCACCGCATTCTCCAGGAGTGAGGATCTGTCTGTCCTCACGGAGGTCACCGCGAGCCACCTCCCCCTTGCGCTGGCGGCCAGGCCTGCCACCTGGGCCGGGGGCTCGGGGCGCAGCTGCGAGGCTTTGTGCCGGGAGTACATTTGCATCTCAATCGCCCTGATTAATATTTAAGGGGCAGCTGTCTGAGCCCAGGGACGGGGAGAGGGGCCGCCTTGTTCCTTTAAAGGGTGGGCGCTCGACGGGCAGCCGAGTAACCCTTGTCTCCCGCACGACTCTCACACTCCACGATTCTTCTGGAGGAAGAAAATATGACGCCACGAGCGCCTTCTCAGGGGCCCACTGTGTCCCGTCAAAGCCCCACTGTCCCTTTGTGGCACCGCACAGCTGCGGGGCTGGGGCTCAGCCCTCTGTCTGTCCCTCTGTCTGTCCGGCGCCTGGTCCACCACCCCTCCTACTGCCCGACAAGCGTAGTTTGGGGCACACGCGACCTTCGGGGGATGGGCCTCAGCCAGTGCCCTGCCCCCAGGAGCCCCAGGACCTGGTCACTGCAGTCCCACCCCACTCAGCGGGTTTCCCCAGCCCCTCCCTTGCCCCGCACACAGCCATCTTTAACGGATCCACCAGGTCAAGCCACCTACTGAGAGCCTTCCCCCCGCTGACTGCAGTCCCCCAGCCTCCACCAGTCCCCCACTGTGGCATGGGGGCTCCTCTGTCCCCCAGGTCTCAGCTCATGTCCCCCCAGAAAAGCCACCCCAGCCTCCATTTGCACCAGGTGTCAGTGTTTCTCTACCCCCGCGTGCACAGACCCTACTGTTCCTGCCGTCCCTGTCCCTCACTGGTGTGTTGGCTCCACCAAGGAGGGTCTGTGGGTCCTCCTGTCCCAGAGGGACACGGGGTGGGGTGGAGTGGATGGTGTCCCCCCAAAATTCATGCTCACCAGGAACCTCAGGATGTGACCTTGTCTGGAAATAGGGTCTTTGCGGATGTAATCAGTCGTGTTAACGTGAGGTCACAGGAGTAGGGTGAGTCCTGTTCCTATGTGACTGGTGTCCTTATACAAGAGGAGAAGAGCCAGGGAAGACGCCATGTGACCATGGGCAGAGGCGGAGCGTGCAGCCTTAAGGCCAGGAACTCCTGGGGCCACCAGGAACCGGAGGAGGCCAGGAAGGACCCCCCCTTCCAGCCTTTGGAGAGGGTGTAGTGTGGTGTGTTCTGGAATTCAGGACCTTTGGGTGCAACGGGTAGCAGGCGCCATCCCCCGCACAGGCATTTCCTCCAGTAAGACCGGGCCACACACGCCAGCAGACTGGACCAGTGAGTTTTTGCCACACAGAGAAGAAAGCTTTGACTTCAGAGCATTCAGGGGCTGTGGGCTGGCGACTTGTGTTAGGGACACTTCCAGAAGAGAAGCCACCATCCCCAGGAGAGGAAGTGAAGGGGTGGGGGAAGAGGGCCACACAGAGACCACAAAGGTCTGATAATGGGTGACCTGCTTCCAAAGCTGGTGGTGCCTGCACACGTACACTTGCACACGCCCACACACATGTACGTGCACACATGCACACACGTGCAAGCATGTGCACACATAGCCCTGCACACTTGTAACGCACACACGTGCACGACCATGCACGCAAGAACATACATGTACACGTGCACGCAAACCATATGCGTGCATGTGACGTTTCACACCAAAATCACAATTTTATTAAAAGTCTGAATGACAGGCTGTCTCAGAAAGAGGCACAATGTCCCAGACCAGGCCCCCTGGTCAGCCTGCGGCCAGTGGAAGCAGTTCCCGACCCAGGGGAGGTGGCCACACCCAAGCCGACCCCTGCGTGCGTCACCCTGGCAAGGGGTGTCCCCCAAGCTCAGGACCCTGCCTGAGACGCCTGGGAGGAAACCTCTGCCCCGGGGTCAGACACCTCTTTCCAAGGGTGGTCGGCACCCAGTGGATCAGGTGCCTGGGGACTCATCCTCCAGGGAGCTGACGGGGGGGCAGCTGGACACTCCACAAACATCGAGGGACCCCCCCCAACCCCCGTGCTGGGCTCAGTGCCAGGGCTGGGAAACCACAGGGTCCCTCATCGTCCTGAGTGCTGGGGCTGGGGGGAGCAGGTGGGCAAGGCCCCAAGGGAGGGTGTTCAGGCAAAGGACCCCTGCTGCCCAGGGCCAACCTGCCGAGACATGCGATGTTAGTACTTTCTCTTCTCACGCCCCAGCGCTCGGCGGCAGGGGACAACTCGGGAGGGCTCAGTCCTGCCTTGGCCACTGTCCCCCAGAGACACACAGGGAGGGTGGCCACCACTGGCCCGATACTGGACCCTGGGCCCGCCTTTCAGGGCTGGGGTCCCCTGCCTGGGTCCTAGGGGCACCTTCCCCCTACCCCAAGAGCAGAACCTGGGTGCTGTCTTCTGCAGCCAGGCAGGCGGGGCGGTGTGGGGGGGGTGGGGTGGAACAGGGAGCAAGCGGGCCGACGGGGCGAGGGCTAAACCTCGTGGCAGGGCCGACGCCTCCTCTCTTGGAGCCCGTTGGGGACAGCTGGCCCATCACCTGTCGGGGCTCAGACGCCACAGCTGTGCCCGCGTGAGCCCAGGGCTGGGATCCAGGCCGCTCAGGAAACAAAAGTGCCCGCACTCGTGCCCGGAATCCCGGCCGAGGCCCCGCTGCTGGCGAGGGCCGGGGACAGCCTGGGGGCTCGGGTGTCCGTACCTACCCTGGGCCAGGGTGCTGGGCTCGTGGACACCTCTTTGGGCAGGGGGAGACACAGGTGCCTGCATGCAGCACCGGGGGCCCCCCTCTGTGGGTCCTGGCTGGAGCCTGGATGGAGCTCACATGTCCCCAGGCAGCGGGAATCCCCTACAAGCCTCTGCCATCAGTGCTAATAGAGAAATAATCTTGGTGACAAGGACAACGATGCACCCCAGTCCCACAGCCCCTGCCCCTGCGCTGAAAACCAGCATTGCCCCCACCAGCCCGGCAGAGCCGCCTGCCCCCTCAGCCGGGCCTGTGCATCCACATTGGGCAGGAAGAGGGGACACCCTGTGCTCTGGCACAGGCCACACCCCCACACCTGACCCATGGACAGTCCACAGGTAGGACTGGGTAGAGGCGGCCGAGACCCCAAAAACGGGCTATGCCCCCACACCTAACCCACTGAGACCCCAAAAACACGTCCACATTGGTGTGAGTTGCCTGGGGCTGCCATACAAAGCATCCCACAGTAGGGGGCACATAAGAACAGAAACTTATTCTCTCAGTTCTGGAGCCTGGGAGTCTGAATTCAGGGTCCGGCAGGGTCTGGATACCTCTGACGGCTTCAGGGTGGGTCCTTCCTCGTCTCTCCCAGCTTCTGGTGGCCTTGGCCGTTCCTGGGCGTGTGGCTGCGTCATCACTCCATCTTCACGTGACCGTCTTCCCTCTGTCTCTCTGTGTCACTAAGGTCACCACTCAGATGGGGTTGGGACCCACCCTGCTCCAGTGTGACCCCGTGTTAACCGATTACATCTCCAAAGAGCATATTTCCAAGCAAGGTCAGATTCACAGGTTAGGACTTCAACATGCCTTTTCGGGGGACACAATTCAACCCATAACAACATCCCAACCCCTGGAAGTTGTGAATGTGACCTTATTTGGAAGTAGGGTCTTTGCAGATGTAACTGAGTTAAGGACCTCGAGATGAGCTCATCCTGGATTATCAGGGTGGGCCGTAAACCCAATGACAAGTGTCCTTATACAAGACAGCAGAGGAAGAGACACAGAGGAGAAGGCTCTGTAATGAGGGAAGCAGAGATTGGAGTGATGTGACCACAAGCCCAGGAATGCCTGGGGCCACCAGAAGCTGGAAGAAGCCAGCTTTCGGCTATTGTGAGTGAGGCTGTTATGAACATTCGTGTGTAAGTTTTGTGTGCACAGACGCTTCTGTTTCAATCCCACTTGAATTGATATTGCTGGTCACATGGTAACTCTAGGTTTAACCATTGAAGAGCTGCCAGATTGTTTTTCAAAGCACCTAGACCATTTTATATCCTCACCAGCAATGGATGAGGGTTCTAATCTCTCCACATTCTTGCCAACACTTGTTATTTTCTGGCTTTTAATTATAGCCATCCTGTCGAGTGTGAAGTGGTATCTCATTGTGGCTTTGATTTGCATTTCCCTGGTGGGTAACGATGCTGAGATCATTTCATGTACTTATTGGCCATCTGTACCTCTTCTCTGAGTAAATGTCTAGCATACTCAATCGTGAATGCAGTGCCATGGGTCATGTTTGTGTGGCCTTTCTCGCCATGGTCTTGTGGCTGTAGCCCAAGTGATCGGGTGGGACTGTGCAAATAAGGTAATTGTGGCCCACCAAGAGGATTGGTCAGTTTTACCTTAAAAGAGAGCCAATTCCAGAGCAAGGAGAGGATCCCACCACCACCAAAGAAGAACAGCCAGGAGCGGAGAGCGCGCCCTTTCGACCCTGGATCCCTGCGCTGAGAAGCTTCTGGAACCAGGAGACAGAGAGCGCCCTCGAGAAGCGGTGGCAGAGAAATGACAGCAGGAGACGGCATGGTGGGCTTCCTGGTCCACAGAGCAAGAAAGCTGAGTGCCTTTGGACAGGAGCCTTGCTGGCAGAGTAGGGTACTTCTTGGCACTTATGGCAGAGCTAAAAGAACTTTGTAATACTTGCCAGAGCAGGGCAGAGGCTGACTGCCAGAGAGGTGTGCCTGTGAACACAGCTGGGAAGAGGCTATCCTGATGGAAGAACAGTATCCTGAGTTTTTCTGAACCTGAACTGTAACCTATTACTTCCCTAATAAACTCTATAATCGAAGTCTGGTCTGTGAGTTCTGTGTGGACATTGCAATGAATTATTGAACCCAGCAGAGAAGTAGAGAGTGCCGTGGGAGGGACAGTCGGTGCCAGAATTGGTACAGATGGCAGAGAGAGGAGGCATGTCTGGCCTTCGCCTCATGGGAATCAGCCTTGGGTTGCTGGTCTTGATTCGCCTTCCTCCTTGTGAAGTTAGAGGAGGTCAGACGCTGCCCCCACGCTGTTTTTACAGTGAAAGATTGCTTCCCCTCTAATATCAGGAAAAAGACAAGGATGTCCACTCTCTACTTCTATTCAGCATTGTACTGGAGAGTCTAGCCAGGGCATTTGGGCAAGAAAAAGAAACAAAAGTCACCCAGATTAGAAAGGAGGAAGCAAAACTATCTCTATTTGCAGATGACATGCTTTTGTATGTAGAAAATCCTCAGGCACCACTAAAAATCTGCAAGAAGTAATAAGAGTGCTCAGCAAAGTGGCAGGATACAAGATCAATATACAAAAATCAATTGTATTTCTATACACTAGCAATGAAAAATCTGAAAATGAAATTTAAAAAAAAATTTCACTTATGATAGTATCAAAAAAATAAACTACTCAGGAATAAATTTAACAGAAAAAGTGCAAGACTTGAACACTGAAAACTATAAATTTCTGGAAGAAATTAAAGAAGAGTTACATAAATGCAAAGACACTCCATGTTCATGGATCAGGAGACTTGTTATTGCTAAGATGGTAATCCTACCCAAACTGATCAATGCAGTCCCTATCCAGATTTAAGCTGGCTTTTTTTTTTTTGCAGAGATTGACAAACTTATCCTAAAATTCATACGGAAATTCAAGGAACCCAGAAGCCAAAATAATCTTGAAAAAGAAGAACAAATTTGAAAGACTCACATTCCAGATTTCAAACTTACTACAAAGTTACAGTGATCAAGACAGGGTAGTACTGGCATAAAGATGGACATAGAGACTAATGGAAAGGCATTGAGAGTCCAGAAGTAAGACATTTACAGTCAGCTGGTTTTCAACAAGGTGACAGGTCCACTCAATGGGCTAGGAAAAGCCTTTAGCAAATGGTGCTGGGGCAACTGAATATGTACCTGCAAAAGAATGAGTCTGCAGCCCTGCCTCACACCATGTGCAAAAATTAATTACAAATGGATCATAGACCTAAACGTAAGAGCTAAAACTATAAAACTCCTAGAAGAAAACGTAGAATTAGATCGTCATGACCTTTGGTTAGGCAATGGTTTCTTAGATACAACACTAAAAACAAAAGCAAGAAAAGAAAAAATAGGTAAGTTGGACTTCATCAAAATTGAGAACGTTTCTGTTTCAAAGGAGACCATCAAGAAAGTGAAAAGATGGTCAATAGAAGGGCAGAAAATATTCGCAGCACAATCACATAAAGATTAAACCTAGTCTTACAGAAGGAGTGGGCGGGTGGGGGTCTTCTCGGAGACCAAGGGGACCCCTAGGGTTCTGAGGAACACACGGGGCCCACCACATCTCCCAAAGGCTCCTTCCAGCCCACGGCTGAACACTTAAGATCGGCACATTTAAAGTATGTAAATTATGTGTCAATTTTTAAAAGGGGGAATGATTCTCATTAAATGAATATTTTAGGCATGTAGCTCATAAGTGCAAAGTGACACAGAAAGCCTGAATATAAATGAGGAGGTGACAAGATGTAGATTTACCCAAAAGGCCAGAGAGACGCTGATGGATTCAGGAAAAATCAAACTCAGGGTGGTCTGGCCTGAGGAAGAGCAAAGGGGAATACTTTAGGCCAATTAAAGCTACGAACCACAAGACAGACCCTACACTTAATACCAGGTAAAATGCAAAAACTGTCAAAAAAAAACATGGTGAAATTGACAACTGTATAATCACACTAAAAGGAGCCCTGGTGGTGCAATGGTTAAGCGCTCGGCTGCTACCAGAAAGATCAGAGGTTTGAACCCACCCAGTGACTCCACAGGAGAAAGACCTGGTGATCTACAGCCTACAAAACCCTGCGGGCAGTTCCACTCTGTCGCACGGGGTCACTGTGAGTGCGGATTGACTTGATGGCACCCAACAACAACAACAGCATCGTACGCAAAGTCCCCATCCCTGGACTCTGCTCGGAGCCTGTCTTTGCAAGGACCACACTGATTTTATCGCTTCCTTTCTGTACGTGCTCAGTGGAGTCCTTGGCAGAGCAAACAGCTAGCACACTGCCTCAGGGTGCATTCTCACTGAGCCCTGATCCTCCAGGGAGGCTTTCTGTGACCAATCGGGGGGCCCTCCCCACTCTGCTCCTGCAGACGACGGGGTTCCGCTCACCGTTTGGATGGAAGAGAAAGGCCCCTGACAGCCCCACTCCGAGACACCCCCGAACACGCCCTCACCAAGCCCAGGACCTCACTGAGCCTGGGCACTGCAGTTGGGACCAGCCAGCATGTGCCCCATAGGCGGCTCTTGTCCCAACACCCTTGTCCCGTGTCTGCAGATGGGCACTGAGCATCTCCCAGGAGCAGCCAGTCACTCTGGGTTCACGCCTGTGGCCCTGGTTCATCCTGTCCTGTCCAGCTGCCTGGTGACGGCCAATGTGCACAGCTCTGAGCACGTCACATCCAAATGCCTTCCCGGGCAGTATCGTCTCTCCATGAACATGGTATACCTCTCTCCATTTGGTCAGGTCCTCCTTTGTTTTCTTTACTGGAGCCTTAATTTTGTTTCATACATTTGTTCTGCTGTCTTTGTTAACCACAAGACCTGTTACAATGTTTGGAGTCCCTGGGTGGGACTTTCCCACCATCCTGACCCAGCTCCAGCTCTCCCCTCCCCCGCCAGGCATCCTGCACAGCCTCCAGGAGGGCTGTGGTCACAGGCATGGATGCCATGTGGCCTGGACAAGCCAAAGGCCGAACCTGGGGCTGGGCGGGGCAGTGGGCACGGCCCATGAGACCTGGCCTCTCCAAGTCAGAAAAGACCCTGGGGACTTCTCGGGGGTCTGGGGCCAACAAGTGTGGGGGGACTGGTTAAAGGAAATGCCATATGAGTCACCATGGCTACAAGGGGGCCTCGTAACCACGCTCAGCCAGCGCCCAGCAGTCCCCCACACCCCCACACCCAGGCTGGGCCACCGCAGACGTCGGCATACCAGCTCTGGGCTTGTGCTTCTTCCCGGAAATCCAACATGGTCAGTGCTCCCAGGTACGGCCCACGCCCAGACCATTGGTGCTCAGGCCCCCAGGCCCCACAGAGGCTGGTGGGGAGCGGGCACCCTCATCCAAGTCCCCCTCAGTCCGAAGGGCCGTCCCGCCCAGAGACAGCAATCACCTATAAAGAGACACCCGAAAAGCCCGGCTCCCTGACCATAGAGAAACACGGGCGCCGCCGCCCTGCACAACACCACCCCAACGGCACCCCTCCTCATCCTTCACACCCCGAGTGCAGCTGCTTGTGAACCCCTGGTTGTCCTCTGGAAGGAATAAAGGGGCAGCTGGTCTCGAGTGAAGAGAGACCCCAAGAGAGATGGAGAGTGCCAGGTCCTGGCCCCTCAGGGCCCACAGCCGGGGAGTGCTCTGTGAACACCGTGTGCACGTGGCCACCCCTGCCCCTCACCCCCGGCCGAAGGCCCCCTCACCCTCCCCCACAGCCGCAGACCCCCTCAACCCACACAAGGGGTGGATCGCAGCCTCGCTTCAGCGGGGCCACTGCTCCCCCAACACCCCTCCACAGCCCTGGGACAGATGCCCGGATGGTCCAGCCATTGGCAGGCACAGCCCTGCAGCTGTGGCCCCTGGCGGCGGGGGGCTGGGGACTGCAGCCGCCCCTCTGTGATGGTGGCAGGCGATGCCAAGTCCCAGCGCTGGTGCCAGCTCGCAGAGAAAGGGCCGAGGACGGCGCACAAAGGCTGGCTCAGGGCAGCAGCCACCTGACCTGTGGGCGGACGTGCCGGCCCCAAGCCCCCCCACCCCGATCCCCGGGAATGATACGTTTTTAACAGCGCCCCAACAGCTGGCCTGGCTCCCTGGGGGATGACTCGTAAACAGCTGTCAGAGATAACTTTGCCCTTCGGCCACAGCGGAGCTGCCCGAGGACCCCGCCTGCAGGGAGCAGATTGGGATTGGGGGGGCTGCAGTGCCCAAGGGCCGTTGGCCAGCAGAGAGGCAGTTGCCCCCTGTGCAGACCTACTGGCAGAGATGGCCGAGGTCAGGACATTAGTCTGGGGCGTCGGGGGGCAGGAGACGCCGGGAGCCAAGCCCCCGTCTCCATCCCAGCTCCCACCCCGGGCTCCAACCGTTGCCAACACAACCTCTTCTGTCAGGTCCCTGCCTGCCCGACGGCTCCTCTCACCTCCCGAAGCCTTAAAATAAAATCCCAAAGCGTGTACAAGGATGCAGCGCTGAGGAGAAGCTGAACATAGAATTACTGCTGGTGCGGTGCCAGCGAGTCGATTCTGACTCATAGTGGCCCCAAGTGACAGAGTGGAACTGCCCCATAGGGTTTCTAAGGCTGTGATCTTCATGGGAGCAGATCACCCCATCTTTCTCCTGCAGAGCCACTGGGTGGGCTTGAACCCCCAGCCTTTCGGTTAGCAGCTGAGCACTTACCCATCGCGCCACCAGGGCCCCTTAGAAATACTGTAGGACCCAGCAGCTCCGCTCCTAGGCGTATGCCCAAGAGACTTGAAAGCAGGGACTCAAACAGAGACTTTTAAACCAATGTTTATTGCAACACTGTTCACAGCAGCCGAAAGGTGGAGACAGCTCAAGTGTCCGTCAGCAGGTGATGGACAAACACACCGTGGTCCATCCACGCAGTGGAATATTACTCCGCCATGAAGAGGCATGAACTCCTGACACTCTACGACACGGGTGAGCCTTGAAAACGTGATGCTGAGGGAAACAAGCAAGACGCGGAAGGACAAATACTGTGCCTCCCACTGCATGAACTGTCTATAGTAGGCGAGTGTGCAGACGGAGGTAGATTCGAGTTTACTGGGGCGGCAGGCGAAGGGGGAGCTATTGTTTAATAGGTACGGGGTTTCTGTTTGGGGTGAAGAAAACATCTGGAAATGGGTAGGGGGTGATGGCTGCACAGTGTGGTAAATGTAATTAAGTCACCGAACTGTCCAGTTAACGACAGTTGAAGTGACAAATGTTTTGTTAGATACTTTCTACCATGGTGTCAGCCTTGGTCACAGGGTCACCTTTTCCTTTAAAATTTTTTATCACGGCCTCCCGACCGCGGGGCACTCATGCCGGGGAGAAGATGCCATGTGGATGGGGTCTCTGCACCTGCCTTGGGGGGGGTTCCGGGCAGATGGGAGGGGTCCTGGGCAGACGGGCGTAGATCGAGTGAGGACAGCATGTGAGGAGGTGGGGGTCTGACTCGGGACCCCTCAGGCAGCAGAGCGTGGGGACCTCAGTGTATGGTGCCACATCCGAGGGGGGACGTGATGACTCACCCTTCCCCCCCCTTCACCTTCACAGGTGAGGCCCCAGGGACACCAGCCAGGGGTGGGGGCACCTGGGAGGTGGGTGTTAGAGGGGATGTCCCGGGACAGGGCGGGGGGGTGTCGGGGCTTTGCCAGGAGGAGGCGACTAGAAGGGGCTCTGGGAGGGGAGAGGGAGGAGGCCAAAGGTGGGGAGGGGAGACTGGAGGGGGCCTCAGGAGGGGGAAAGTGGGGAAGGGGGCAGGGGAGGGGATGCAGGGAGGTGCCAGAGGGAGGCTGGATGTGTTAGGAGTGGGGCGACAAGAGGGGGGCCCTGGGGGAGAGAAGTTACAAGGAGGGGGAGGAGGGGGCAAGAAGGGGAGGGTGAGGAAGGGGGGAGGGGCGTCAGGGGGCCCCAGAGGAGGATTCTCAGATGAGGAAGCAGGGAATTGGGGAGCACCAGGAGGGGGGACCCGCTCGGGCAGTCCTGGAAGGTGGCCCAGGCTCTTCTGGCCGGGATTGCGGGCTGCAGCGCCCCCTGGTGTCCGCGTGTGGAGTCGCAGGCTGGTCCGGCGTTCTGCGCCCTGAGCAGGCCCTTCCCACGGGCTCCTGGCGGGCGGGACAGGTGTGGCAGCCCACTCACACCTCCCCCCGCGTGCCACCGCCACCCTGTCTCCTCCTCCCTCACCTTGCACCATGCCTTCTCTCACCGTGCGCCCCCTCCCTGCCCGTACCCCGCACCTCACCTGGACCCCGCCTCTGCTCACTCATTGGACCCTTGCGGCCCCTCAGCACAGCCTCTGGCCCCACTCACGAATGGGGGCCACCTTCCCAGGTCTCCATCCCAGAAGGCTTTGCGGAGGGGGCTTCTGGGCCACCTAGCTGTCCCCCACACAGCGAGGGCCTGAGAACCCCAGGGCCCTCACCTTTGCGTGAGCACCCACCCACCATGCCCTGGAATCCCCACATGGTTGTTTCTGGGGCTGCAAAGAGCTCGGGGTCCACCCACCGGAGTGTCGGAGTGGAAAGACGCTATCCCTTGGCAAAGTGCCTCAGTGGCAAAATGGGTAGATGGACGTACGGACAGTGGACGGACGTGTGAAAAAACAGGCGAAAAGAAAACTCGCTATAGAATCGAGGGGGCGGGGTTGAGGGTGTTCATGGAACAGTTCTTCCCATTTTCTGTGGTTTCAGATTTTTCATAACAAAATGGGGATAAACACCAGACACCCCCCTCAGAGATTCGCCTCAGACCCTCAGCCAGGACCGGAACCCCAACTGCCTCCAAAAGCAAAGCCCTCTCCCCTCCAGACATCACATGCTGGACAGAGTATTTTAAAATGCCGTCCAGAGGCACATCTGAAATCTAAAGCGAACATGCCAGGCCTGACTGCCCTCAGTTTTGCAAGAAGAGGCCCAAGGGCCCTGGACAGAAGCCTCCAGAAGGAGCATCGCCTTTGAAACAACCCATCCCTGGCTGTTCTGCATTTGGAAGCAATAACCTCCGTGTGACAGGCAACTTCTATGAAACACCCGGAGAAATTCAGGAATCTGTGAATTGTGGCTTGAACCACATCTGCCCAGGTGCTGTGAGGTCGGGGAACCGCGGGGCTGAGTTCTAGAGATCGGGGTGAGGACCAGAACATGGCATGTGGATGCTCCAGACCCACCATCCAGGCTGCTGCGGCTGGTGTCTCACGGTGTGTCAACTCAATCTCGTCACTGAGCTCAGCAGCTCTTTATTCTCACCCCGAAGGTTTTGGCACCTCCAAGTGCAGGGGACAGGGCACTCGGGTTGGGAAGGAATCCAGAGGCTGGCCCCACTTCCCCCACCCATGCCACCACGCCAGCTAACGCCACACGGCAGAGTGTGATGTTTGCATAGTTGTGACTTTTAGAACCATGTTAATACTTCACGTACCCAAAAAATAAAAATCAACCGAAATGGGGGAAAAAAAATAAAATTGAATACAAATAGGAACAAATATACCTAATGACATCTCAGCTGAATAACATAAATATACTGGGAGAAAAATAACTAACTCACATAACTTTGAACACAGTATTTTGACTATTAGCCTCAGGCTGGTGGCAAAAAGAACTACAAACAAATGCTGGACTCTAGTTAGCAGGTTTACTGTTCACAGACGTAAGGGTTAGCAGTTCTGAAATGACTTTATGCATATTCTAGGACTGGCAAATAAGTGAATATAGAGTGGATAATAAAAGCTAGGTTTCTCACTGTCAGAGAAAGAGTTATGCATACGAAAGGGGTCCAAGTGAATCTTTTGTTGTTGGATTAGAACTGGAGATATCAATATACACTCATGGATTTTCACAGATAGGAGAGATAGACAAACAATAGATAAGAAGAAAAGGAGGGAAGGCGGGAGGGAGGGAGGGAGGGGAGAGGGAGGGGGAGACATACAGATGTTGGTATGTTTCCTAGCTCTCTCCATTGGGGGGACGGCCTGGGAGCCATGACACCCCAGTAACAATGAGCCCACCTAACTCCCAGACCTTGGTTTCTAAACACCATTCTTCACTAAAGGAATCAGGGCTCCTTGGAGTAAGTTGATTCTAAGGCTGGGGCAAGGGAAGTACAACTTCAGCCAATACATCTTGTTTGTACCTCCCAGGGACTCTACTCTTAGGTATATCCCCGAAAGACTTGAAAGCAGGGACTCGCACAGATACTGTACACAAATGTGCATAGTAGCATTATTCACAGCAGCCAAAAGGTGGAAACAACCCAAGTGTCCATCAAGAGATGAATGGATATGAGATCAGAAGAACTAGGTGGTACGTGGCTACCACCAATGACCGTCCTGACAGAGAACACAACAGAGTCCAGATGGAGTGGGAGAAAAGTGTGGAGCAAAACTCAAATTCACGTAAAAAGACCAGAGTTAATGGTCTGACTGAGCCTGGAGGAATCCCTGAAGCCATGGCCCCCGGACGCTCTGTTAACCCAGAGTTAAAACCATTCCCAAAGCCCACGCTTCAGACAATGATTAGACCACAGAACATAAAACCATCCTTGTGAGGAGCCTGCTTCTTGGTTCAAGCAGATGCACGAGACCAAATGGGCGGCTCCTGTCCGGAGGCGGGATGAGAGGGCAGGAAGGGACAGGGATTGATTGAATGGACACAAGAATCCCAGGGTGGAAGGGGGGAGCGTGCTGTCACGTTATAGGGGTTGCAACTGATGTCACATAACAATGTGTATCAATTTTTGTATGAGAAATAAACTTGTGCTGTAAACTTTCACCTAAAGCACAATTTAAAAAAGAGAGAGAGATAAACGGATAAACAACATGGGAGATTTCTTTTTAAAACTTTTTATTTTTAAATAATTATAGATTCACAAGAAGTGCCAGCCACCTCAGAAGAAAGGCCTGGTGATCTACTTCTGAAAAATCAGCCTTGAAAACCCCACGGAGTGCAGTTCTGCTCTGACACACGTGGGCCCAACATAAGTTGGAAAAATGACACCTGGGACCAAGGGAAAACGAAGAGGACGCAGAACCATGCATGTAGAGAACGTGACACTCGTGTGAAAGAGGGCTGTGCACACACGTGCACACACGCACGCACACTTACTCATGCACACAGAGAACTGGCCACGGAGTTCTTTTCAGTGCAAACCCCTAAACATCACTTGCCAAAAATGTAAGTGATGCTTCAATACTGACAAATACGAAAGGAGCCCTGGGTGGCACAGTGGTTAAGAGCTCAGCTGCTAACCCAAAGGTCAGCAGTTTGGATCTACCAGCCGCTCCTTGGAAACCTTGTGGGGCAGTTCTTCTCTGTCCTATAGAGTCGCTATGAGTCAGAATTGTCTCGACAGAAACAAGTTGTTTTTTTGGTTTGGTGGCGCAGTGGTTAAAGCGATCGACTGTGAACCGAAATGTCGGCGGTTCAGAACCACCAGTGGCTCTACAAGAGAAAGATGTGGCCGTCTGTTTCGATAGAGATTTACAACCTCGGAAACCTACGGGGTCGCTATGAGTTGGAATTGACTCGACTGCAGTGGGTTTGGTTTGGTTTTGGTCAAATACGAGGTGATAGAGTTGGAAACCTAAAAGCAAACATCCCGCGCGTAAGTGCAAGGTGGGTAAAAATGGTCCAGCACACCGTCGCTGCCGTCAAACCCAGGTCTGGGAAGCAGCCAGGGCGCCTCCGAGCTGCAGAAGGAGACCGAATCTCGTCTTTATCCCTTTTTTACCGGGTGGGATCACAGATGGGCCTCGCTCCCACTTTGCTGTGGACAGAGGCCACCTCTGGCTTTGTCAAGTGCAGCCGAGGGGTCTTTCAAATGCTGATCAGGGCTCCAGACAGGACGCAGAATCACAGGACAGCAGAAGAGCTGGGGCGGGAAGGAAACGGGAACAGAGGGGAACAAAGGCGGGAGGATGACAGGAAACTCAGTGGATACGGGAAGGAGGCCCGGCGCCCACAATGAGCCTTCTGTGTGGCCCCAGGCCACGGAAGCAACGTGGCTAAAAGGCCAACTGGCGGCCAGAAGGGACCAGGACCATCTCTCCAAGGACCAAAGGGGCAGGGAGGATGGCCACTGGGACACTGACTCATCCCCGGGCAGAAACTCAGATGACCAGCGTCCACCAGGGGTGGAGACCCACTCACGCCATCTGCAGGGGTGCCGGCCAGCCCCCTGGGAGGACCGCTGGGCCTGTCTGAGTGTCCTAGGGCTGCAGCAACAAAGTCCCACAAACTGTAACAGACACCAGAACAGACATTTATTCTCTCAGTTTTGGAGGCCAGAAGTCCACATTCAGGTGTTGGTAGGGCTGCGCTCCCTCTGGGGGCTCCAGGGGAGGATCCTTCCTTGTCTCCAGCTTCTGGTGGCCCCAGGTGTCCTTGGCTTGTGGCTGCATCACTCCAGTCTCTGCTCCCATCTTTACACGGTGTCTTCCCTCTGTGTGTCTCTCTGTGCCCCACACACACAACACACACAGCACGTTACACATATACCACATACACCACACATTACACATATAACACACACACCACATTACACATATACCACACACACACCACATTACACATACACGACATACACCATGCATTACACATATAACACACACACCACATTACACATATACCACACAGACCACATATACCCCCCACAGACACACCACATTACACATATACCACACAGACCACATATACCCCCCCACACACACCACATTACACATACACGACATACACCACGCATTACACATATAACACACACACCACATTACACATATACCACACACACCACATATACCCCACACACACACACCACATTACACATACACGACATACCACATACACGACATACACCACGCATTACACATATAACACACACACCACATTACACATATACCACACAGACCACATATACCCCACACACACACACCACATTACATATATACTACACACACACCATATGTAATACATATACCACACACACTACACACATACACACCATACACACACACACCAACTTTGAGCACTGACCACCATGTTACAGCTTTACATGATTGGCCGTGTCCCACCTTGCAACAACCCAGTGAGGTAGGCAACATTATTATCCCCAATTCCCCAAGGAGGAAACTGAGGCACCAAATGTGACTTTGTCCGGCAGCTGTGGGTTGTGCAGCCAGCGTGCAAATCCAGACAGTGACTCGAGTCCACCCTCTCCTTGCCGTGCCTTCCTTTTGCATCTTTATTGTTCATGCTGTGGAGGCTGCACGTGAGTAGAGGCCAAAGGAAGCTGACCAGCTCTGCCCCTTCCTCTTTCTTTCCAGAATGTTCCATCCTAAAGCCATTAGTGGAACAGAGCAGACAGGCATTCACGCTGGTGATGTGGGGCCACCAAGGCCCAGAGCACAGCGAGGAGGGTGTCCCCACATGGGGTGGCCAGCATGGGGAGTAAGTCTGAGCGGGATGAGGAGGGCGCCTCGTGGTGGAGGGGTGGTGGGAAAGATGCGAGATTGGCTTCATATAGGAGGACTGATTGTGTAAGCAGAGACTTTGAGCAGGATGGAAGCACGATTCTCACTGTTGAAGACAGGTTACAAACATGGAGAGGGAGAAAACTAGAATGAGCCTTGTGGTGTTGGATTGGAATGAGAGGTATTGGCACAGACTCATGGTTTTTGGTAGAAATGGCTATGGGCACAAACATATATAAATGAATATGTGCTTGTGTGTGGACATCACATATTCCTTAGCTCTGTCCCCTGGGAGAGCCTAGAAGCAACAACACCCCAGTAGCAATGAGCACACACAGTTCCAGATCTTGATTTCTAACTATCATTTCCCACTAAAAGGAACTCTTTGGAGAAATGGCTGATTCCAGGGCTGGGATGGTAGAGTACAAAATGAGCTTAAACATCTTGTGCCAGAGAGGAAGGAGGTGTTCTGGGAATGACGGAGACACATGGAAAGGACAAAAGGTGGAGGGGCTCCCCTGGCCAACGCCTTGACAACCTGCATATCCAGACAAAACAGAAGCAGAGACTCACGCAGGCACATGCACACCAGTGTTCACTGCAGCACTGTTCACAGTCGCCACAAGGTGGAAACAACCCAAGTGTCCTTCGGCAGACCAATGGATGAACCAAACGGGGCCCCTTCGTACAATGGAGCATTAATGACTCAGCCATAGACAGAAACGGAGTTCAACAACATGGGTGAACCTTGAAGACACAATGTTGAGCGAAAGAAGTCAGACAAAAAATACCACGTACTGTATGACTCCATTTTTATGAAACGTCCAGAATAGGCAGGTCTATAAAGACAGAGAGTAGGGTGGTGGTTAGCAGGAGCAGCTGTACAGAGTGGGAAGGAGGAGTCCTTGCTTCATAGATACAGACTCTCTTCGGGGTGATGACAAATTCTGGAAATAGTGGTGATGGCTGCATAACATTATGAATGTAATTTAAAATGGTTAAAATGGCAAGTTTTATGTATATTTTATAGATATACCTATATGTATTTATATATTTTTAAAAGAGTATAAATAAAACAATAGTAAGTAAAATAGAAAATTACAAGTCCACAGTGATATAAATGAATGAATGAATTGGAAGTTTGATGGGATATTTACATAGTTTCAAGTTTATGAGGGGAAAAAAGTGACTTGAACGTAAAGGGGCCTGGCAGTCACCACCCAAGTCAAGTGATCAAGGAGGACATCGCTGCGAGTGGGGCCAGATGGACGTCATGTGCCTGTCCCCAGTAGGATGCGTCAGGGGACATTCCTGCAAAGACATACAGCCTGCCCTTGTCATGAACAGACGACCGACAGACCCACGTTCTGAAAAACAGTGGCCTGCGTGCTTCACCAGCATCAGATCGCGCAGGTCGGGAAGGACGCAGGAACCATCCAAACAAAAGGAGGGCCGAGACACGGGGAAGGCCGGCGGGTTCCTCCCCACCGAGTTCTCTAAGCGCCCACCTCCCAGCGTCCGACCAGCGTGTGCCTCTGCCCCATATTTGGCAGATGGTGGGTGCCGATGTATCCTAGCTTCTCCCCTTTCCAAAAGTGCCCCATGACATAGATGAATGTGGATGTTGATTTCGCTTTGAATTTTTTCTAAGCATTTGGTGGCCCTTCACCCTGGGCACAGAGACTGATCTCAGAACCACCAAGGGGGTCTCGTGGTGACGGTCTCTCTGTCTTGCACCAACAGGAGAGACGCCCGATGCCGCTTCTGCTCCAGCAAGAGAGACGCATGCAGAAAACGGACCAAAGGGCCAGTGCCATTTTTCTTTCTTAAAATGCAGCCCTGCTCTGCTGTCAGAGGGTAAACATCTCCCAGGGAGAAGAAAACAGCAGGAGGAGGTGACGCCAGTGCAGCAAGAACAGCCCATTCCTGGTCAGGGAGCGGGGTCGGCTCTTCTCCACCCAGGAGAACCTCCCCTCCTCTCTTCGCAGCCATCCCTCTCAGCAAAGATGGGCGCCTCTCACAAAAGTTGCTGTTGATGTTGTTGTTGTAGCTGTTAGCTGCCATCCAGCTGCAGTCGGTAGCTGCCACACAGCTGGCCCCCAACTCCTGGTGACTCCAGGCACGATGGAACGAAACCCTGTGTGGTCCTGCGGCATCCCCATGATCGGCTGCGAGGTGAACCATTGAGCTCCATAGGGTTTTTGTTGGCTGATTTTCAGTAGCTTCTCAAACGGGACCCCTAAGTGCACCAGCGGCTCACTCTGGCCACGAGGAGAGGGGCAGAGTACTTGATGGTCTTCCCTGACGCACAGTGACAACTAAAGGAGAGAGACAGACCAACGGACAACGGTCAGATTGTACCTGACAGTAGAAGGCTGACGCACACCTGCAGCAGCCCTGGAAGCCAAATCACAGCCCCCGCAGCAACGACCGGGACGTGACCGAGGACGGCAGCTTCCTTAACCGGCCCGCTTCCAACTCGGGAACAACCACAGAGAGCTAAGCATGCTCCCAACCAATCACGTAGGACGCCCCCCTCCTTGTGAGCTGCCCCCAGTTCTCCCACACCACAGTGTCCACCGACGCTCGCCGGGAGCCTGCCCTTCCCCACTCTGAAGCTTTCCCACCCCCTGGAGTCTCTGCCAAACGCAAGCGATGGTGGCCGACTCCCCTGCTACAGCAGCTTCCGAATCACTAGCCCCTCCTTGTTCTCGTGGGGGGGCCTTGTTGCCTTTAGTGGACACTGAGTTGACTCCAACTCACGGTGACCCCGTGTACACCAGAACGAACGCTGCTGGGCCTGCCCCATCTTCACGATCATTGGTATGCTTGAGTCCATTGTTGCGGCCTTCCAGCCTAGGGGCTCATCTTCCAGCGCTACATCAAACTGTTCTGCTGTGACCATAGGGTATTCATTGATTTTCAGAAGTAGATCACCGGGTCTTCCTTCCTAATGTCTTATTCTGGAAGCTCTGCTGAAACCTGTCCACCATCGGTGTCCCTGCTGGCATCTGGATACTGGTGGTGTAGCTTCCAGCAACACGCAGGCCCCCACAGGAGTCCCCCCTTAAAACCCGACGGCCAACATGGGCCTGACAACCTTATCCCCAGCTCGCCCTTCCTATGGGGGGCTTGGAAGCACGCTAAGCACCCAGAACCCTTTAAACAGGGGAGCCGTTGGGTGACGCAGGCCGAGATTCTAGGCCACAAGATGTGTCGGCTCCATTTGCCGATGTTCCCAGCCCTGCCCGGGACGTTGGACCTCCACGAGTTCCAAGGCGGGGCCGCTCTGCGGAGAGCCGGGCACCCCGAGGGCCCATTCTCCCGCCAGCTCTGCACCAGCCTCCTAGTATGATCCCAACTCACGCCTTTTCTTCTCTGTGTGTGTTTTTCCTGGATCCTGACCCACAGCCTCTCTGCAACTTCTTTGAGATAAAAGTCAAAAACAAATCTTTAAAGGCCATCTCCAGAAACCACAGAATGGCTGGAATTAAATGAAAACAAAGCTTGTGACTCTCCTCTCGGGGAGCTTCCTGCTTCTTGAAAATGCGTGGAGTCAGCAGTGCCTTTGAGTCCGCGCAGGATCCCTGCAGCCCTGGAGGGAAGCGGGTCTGACGGCCGCTGTAGGCTCACGGGGAGGTGGTCGGTCGCCCTGCTCTGGAGAGGTGGAATGGCATCAAGGCCTGTGGACTTAATGTCACTAGATGTGTGTGTGCAGTTTCCCGTCGGAGAGCAAAATATCGCCAAGGACTCTGAGCGGTCAGCATAGAGGGTTGGATAGTGTCTCCTCCAAAATTTATGTTCACCCTGAACCTCAGAATGTGAACTTACTTGGAAATAGGGTCTTTGCAGGTGTAATTAAGGTAAGGATCAATACGAGGTCATACTGGGTTAGGGTGAGCCCTAAATCCAATGAGAGAGAGAAAGGACACAGAGAGACACGGAGGGGGACATCACATGACGATGGAGGCGAGGACTGGGGTGACGCTGCCACAGCCCAGGTACGTCTGGGGCCACCAGGAGCCAGAGAGAAAGAGGGTGTATTAGTCTGGGGCTGCACTAACAAAGCACCACAAAGTGGGGGCTTAAAACAACAGAAGTGTATTCTCTCACAGTTCTGGAGGCCGGAAGTCAGGGTGTGGGCAGGGCCATGCTCCGTCTGGAGGCTCTGCGGGAGCACGTGTTCCCTCCTCTTCCCGCATCTGGTGGCTGCGGCAATCCTTGGCGTTCCTTGGCTGTGGCAGCATCGCTCCAACCTCCGCATCCGTGGTAAGGTGGCGTCTTCTCTGTGTCTCTTCTCCTCTCTTATAAGGACAACGGTCACTGGGTTAGGATCCACCCTGCTCCAGTGTGACCTCATGTGAACTGATATCATCTGCAGAGACCCTATTTCCAAACAAGGTCCTGGGGGTTAGGACTTCAGCATATCTTTTGGGAGACATGATTCAACCCATAACAGGCACAAATGTGCAATTCTGCCTTGCGGTCCTTCTCCTGGGAACGCGCTGTCTGGGACTGCAGACCCTGCGCTCCTGGCTCCTGGAGTCCTCTGCAGGTCTAACCAGAGGGAGGGAACACTATCCCTTTGAGAAACACGTTGCACCCCAGCACAGCACCCTGCACTTTTACCAGGAGGAGTGGGCAGACCACCCAAGACTCACAGAAGACGCCCTGAGGAGGGACAGCTGAGAAACATTAAAACCAAGCAACCCCCAAAAGTCCAATATGGAGCCGCCATATGACCCAGCAATTCCGCTCCCAGGTGTGCACCCAAGCGAACTGAAAGCAGGGACTCGGATACGTGCACACCAATGTTCACTGCAGCACTGTTCACAACAGCCAAAAGGTGGAAGCAAACCAAGTGTCCGCCAGCAGACGGCGGGTAAACACCATGTGGTCCGCCCATATAACGGGATATTACTCAGCCATAAAGAGGAGTGCAGTGTTGATGCCGGCTACAGCACGGATGAGCCCTGAGAACACGGTGCTGAGTGAAAGAAGCCAGACACCAAGGACACACAGTATGACCCCACTGCCATGAGACACCTCCAACAGGCAAATCCGTGGAGACAGAAGTTGGTGGTTGCCAGGGGCGGGTGGGCGGCGGAGTTGGGGGTACTTGTTCAACGGGTAAGGAATTTCTGTTTGGGGTGATAGAAAAGTTTTGGGAATCAACAGAGGTGATGGTTGCACAACACTGCGAATGTACTTAATGCCACTGAATTGTTCACTTAAAAATGGTTCAACTGGCAGATTCTACGTTGCATGTATTTTTACCATAATAAAATTTCTTTAGAAAAGGAAGACGGAGTGAAGGAAGTGGATGCCCCCTTGCAAAGCCAGCAGGAAGCCCCCAGGTCCTGGCTCTCTGAGAAGCCTTCTGCAGAGATTAAAAGTCGCCCCCCCCACGCCCCCGGCAGACAGAGGTGTCCTGTGCAGGACAGGCAGGCACACTCGTCGCTGTTTCCCGGCCCCCGTTTCATCTCGTGCCACGAGCCCCATGTCCTTCCTCATCCTAAAATGCTCTTTGTACCCGGCCTTTGATTTCTGCTCTTGTCAGCTGGGGCTCCCCTACCCCGCACCCCCAACCTAGTCAGCCCCTCAAAGGACACCCCCACACAGCAGACACCCCCACCTCCAAAGGCAAGAGGACAGCCAGACGTGGGATAGCGCGGACGCCGCCGCGTCTCCTTTTCCGTAAGAATCCCGTGTTTGCCCAGAAGGAAAAACCAAGTGTGTTCTTACTGAGGTGTCCCCACTGAGGTGTCCTCCTGCCCAAGGGTCCAACAGAAATTCTTTCATTAAGAAAACTTGGGCACTGCCGCGTGCAGTGGTGTGGCCTTCTTGAACAGCACCGCCATTTTCTCACACTGCGGTAGACATCCAGATGAGCTCGTTAGTCTACTGTACAGGTGCTGCCTTTTCCGAGTCATCTGAGGAACAATCCCTTAATTTCTTACTGCAAATCTGTTTAATCCTAAAACTAAGAAAGCCCTGGTTTGTTAAGGGCCTTTTAATATACAGTAAACCACTGATGCTCAGAAATAACAGATTTCTCCAGGGATTCCCTTACTGGCCTAAACATTGTCAAATATTTGGCATTCAAGCGAACACAAAGAGAAAACCGCACACCTATAAAAGTAAGCTCTAAGAATCACCATCATAATTTGTCCCCAATAACAGGAGAAATACAAACACACTAAGTTTAAATGATTGAATTGGTGCTTGAAATTCACTGGTTTCGTTCCTCCCACCTCTGCAGGGTGCATCCCGCTGGCACAGCACTGCGCTAAGTGGGGGTGAGGCTGCCTGAAACCCCCCAAGGCCGCCGACCATCCGCCTGCACCTTGACCTCTCCTTGGCGCTTTTCAAATGAGGAGCTGACGGCTCCTCCCAAAAGGTCTAAGCCCTAGTCTTACAGGGATCTTTCCTTTCTCCCATCCACGTGGTTAGAAAAGGCATCTGTTTTTAAAACCCACCCTCAGTGAACCGTAAAGGTGGAACCGCCTATCAGAGCCCGGCTGGGCGGGAAAGTGGCCAGGGGTGAGGCCAACTCTTCATCCTCGTTAGATGGTGAGAGCAGGTGACCAACAGCAAGAAGAGAGAGGACGCTGGGGACAGAAGACGGACGGGAAATCTGATTGATTCCATTTGGAAGGCAAAATGTGTCACCAGCGCACAGCTGTGAAACTCCAGCTTCACAGGAGAAAGGAGAGGAACCACACAGACACACACCACACACAGACACACACCACACACCACGCACAGACACACACCACGTACAGACACACATCACGCACACACACCACACACAGACATACGCCACACACCACACACACACACCACGCACAGACACACCACACACACACACACCACACACACACACACACCACACACAGACACACACCACACACACACACAAGCACAGCGATGCACACACACACCACATACATGCGCACGCGCACACATGCACGCACAGATGCTGTGCTCAGCGCCGCCCCAAACTTGAAGAAAGTAGGGGCACGAGAACATCGCACAGGATCAAAAGCAGAGCGGCTCAGAGGCACAGGGCGCTGAGTTCTGAAGCGTCGACGCCCGGACGCCTGTTTGCCGGGAATCAGGGAGACAGCAAGTTTTCAGCAAAGAAAAGAGGGGTGGGGGTGGGCGCTGGGAGCATCGACAGGCATCTCGTTTTGTCTGGCTTCTTTCCAACCGTAAGATCTAATCCATCATCTTCTCCGAGAGAAGCCTCTTCATGAAAATGCAGAGAGTGCTGAAAGTTAGAATTCCCCAGGGACCCCACTCGGGAGGTGTCTGGCAGCCTCATGAAACTTGGGGGCTGGGCTGCATGCGAAGCTGGCAGCTTTTAGCTGGCTCCTGGACTCCTGTGCCCCTCGCCACCACGGGAAACTGTCCCCGAAGGTGAAGCAGGACCCAGGACCCAGCGGGTGCTGGGTCTTCCCGCTGCCTCCCGGGATAGGGGGATGGCGGGTCTGGCTCTGTGTCACAGTTTGCGGCTCATGGCCCCCCGAAACCTTTGGGACCAGCAAGGAGAAGCCTAAACGGTCTCCCCACAGCCTCTCACAGCAACATTTCACCCCAATGAAACGCCCCCTCACCTTCCTGATTCAAATGAAGACTTCAGGAGGCCAAATTCTGCCCTGCCCGTAGAGAAGTAGAGGATCTAATTGTGCAGGATGGAACCCACAGCCCAGGAGCTCAGGGACGCAGAGTAGGGCCTGGGCGGAGGGCCGGTCAGGGCGGGAGGATGCTGTCTGCTGCACACACATGTGGCTGACTTGTAAGAAACTTAGCACTTGGGGGTTCAGGCCAGAATCGGTCATCACATGCCAAGCACTGGTCCCCGGAAACTGGTTCAGACGGCAGCCGTCCTGAGCCCGGCTCTCCAAGAGCCAGGCTGCCCCCAAAAGGCACTTCGCGACATCCGGAGACATTCTGAGTTGTCGCATCCTGGGGGAGGGGCTGCTGGCATCAGTGGGTAGACGCCAGGGATGCTGCCAAAATCCCACAGTGCCCCTGCCACCATGATTGGTCCTGCCCAAGGTGTCACCTGCATGGTGGTCAGAAGACCCTGAGTTTAGGGCCTGAACGCCCTGTGGCAGCAGTGACAAGCCCTCAGCCGGCACCACTCTGGCGACCACGGGGGCTTAGAACACCCACCAGAGGCTTCCTGGGTGGTGCAAACGGTTCACACTCAACTACTCGCCTAAAGGTTGGTGGTTGGAACCCGTCCAGTGGCCCCTTGGAAGAAAGGCCTCCTTTGGTAAGTCAGCCCATGAAAACCCTGTGGATCACAAGGGTCCAGTCCCCAACCCATCGTGGGGACAGCACAGGACTGGGCAACACTTCGTTCCGTTGGGCGTGGGTTGCCGTGAGTCGGGGGCCCACTGGACGGCAGCTAACAACGACAACATGGTGGTTGCACGCTTAGTTTCTTAAGAGATTGCCGACGGCTTTCCAGAGCAGCTAGGCCACTTACGGTCCCACCGGCGAGGCCTGAGTGGTCAGTTCCTCCACGTCCTCGCCAGCATTGGGTGCGGTCGCTGTTGTTTATTTTAGCCATTCTGAGAGGCACGTAGTAGTTTAATGTGCATTTTCCTATTGGATGGAGCCCTGGTGGCACAATGGTTAAGCACTCGGCTGCTAACCAAAAGGTCTACAGTTTGAACCCACCAGCAGCTCCAAGGAAGAAAGACCTGGCCATCTCCTTCCATAAAGACTACAGCCTAGGACCCCCTAGGGGGCAGTTCTACTCTGTCCCCAGGGTCATCATGAGTCCGAATCATCTCAACGGCACCCAACAAGAGCAACAATGATGCTGAACACCTTTTCACGAGCTGTGTCACCTCCTCTATACCCACTTTAGTCAATATGGCTATTGCCTGTTTTCTAGTGGGGCTGTTTGTTTTTTTTTGTTGTTGAATTTTGAGGGTTCTTTATATATTCCAGCACCCTGGGGTGCACAGTGGGGCAGAGAGGGGGAACCTTGCTCAGTCTCCACTCCAGGAAGCCACGGGGGGTCCCACAGAGCTGAGCAAGGGGGAGGGCTGGACACGCCACAGTTTCCCAGTCAGGCCGTGGCCCACAGCTCCACGCTGCACTCAACAAACAAGGGTCACAACAGCACCCTCTAGACGGAAACCATTCAGCCAACCGTTTCCTGTTTGCCCCTCTGCTCCGACAACATGGCAGGGCTTAGATAGTCTTTGGCTTCATTCACTGCCTTTGCCCCTCCTTCACCTCCAGCGTCTGCTCTCTCCCCGGTTCAGGCTTTCTGTGAACTGCGGTTGTGTTTAGGGCATCTGATATCATGAAAATAAACAAGTCAAGATTTCTGTCCTGACACCCAGAGTTTCTTCCATTTGGAACGAAAACCCAAAAATGTATGGACACAGATGTTTTCCACTCCCCACAAAAGACGTGCTCTTGAAATCATACACACCTTGAAGCTTTTGTTGATGTAAAATGCACTGCGACGCAGGCAGGGCCTGCAGCGGGCACTCTCCTGGCTCAGTGGTCACCAAGAGACTGTGTTTTGTCCTTAGAGCTTGTATATGCCTTTATTCAAGTTTCTCTTCTAGTGTAAGAAAAATGACTCTAAGGAGGAGAAAAGGGGTGTTGTTACATTGCCATTCCACCTGTAGTCCACATCCAAAGTTAGATGGCTGGGAGGGATGGAGCCAGAACGGCTCTGGGGGAGGGCGTCTGGCATCCTCAGGCTGTGTCTTGGTGTTAGCAATCACACCAGGTCATGGTGTCGGCAAGAAGGTGACGCCCGTCACCACCACCACCATTGTTCTCATTGCCATCACCACCATCGACATCACCACCATCACCACCATCACCATCGCAATCACCACCATGACCACACCATCACCTTTGCCATCATCGCCACCACCACCACCGTCATCACCATCATCACCATCAGCAGCATCACCATCACCGTCACCACTGTCATCACCATCAGCATCACCATCACCATTGTCATCACCACTACTGTCATCATCACCTTCACCATCACCGTCACCGTTGTTATCACCACCACCACCACCATCCCCACCATCACCATCTCTATTGCCATCACAGCTATCACCACCATGGCCATCATCACCTCCATCACCACCATCATCATCACCATCACCATCAACAGCACCGTCATCACCACATCATCACCATTGTCACCACCATTTCTGGCTGACACCTTCACAGCACTTGCCATCAGTCCTTCATTATTCATTTCTCTAACTCCCACATCCTGTGAAGAGAGGCCACTAACCACCATTGACAACTGAGGAAACCAAGGCACAGAGAGGTCAAAGCTACACAGCTCAGAGGTAGCAACACAGGAACATGAGCCATGGCAGTCTGCCTCCAGAGCAAGGCTTGCCCGCAAATAACCGGCCCGTTTGTGAGCCCTACTCCTGGGCACAGAGGCTCCCGGATGCGCAGTCCACAAGGCCACCTCACTGTCCTTTCTCTTAATTCCTGTTTCTTACAGACAGCATGGAGCTCCGGGCCAGTCAAATGGGCCTGACTGTTTTGCAAACCACAAAAGCTCCCAAAGCCCCATCTGGGAGGAAGAAGGGAGACATGTGGGTGTTGAAACAGGAAGGTCTGGCTACTGGCCCGCGACCAAAGCAATCCAGACAAGCCCACCTCAACATATGGTTTGCTTTTCTGAGGACAAACCGCAGAAGTTCAATTCCTGGGGAGCAGGGCTGGCCCCGTGTCTGATTTAAGCGCTAAAGGAAACCTCAGCCAGGGGCTGCGGCTCACGGGGGCCCAGACAAGCGAAGGGTCTGGAGGAAGCCAGAGCCGACAGAAAAGAAGGGATCGAGAGATGCCCTCCGCTGTGATCACCCCCCAGGCCCATGTGGGGCTGCCTCAGCCATGGGCCTCCAGGTGAGGTATAAAACTGTCCATCAGCCGGGTGAGTGACAGGTGAATGAAGCTTCTTAGGAACACCCACTAAAGGCCAGGGGATGGGACCAACACTCGAGGGAGCGGAATTCTGTGTCCTTCCAGGGGAGGACGTGGGTTCTTACAAACCCGTGGTCACCAGGAACATGTAGGTGTGGGGCCCCAGCCTGCTCTTATCAGGGCCCAGGTGGGCGAAGAGGGGCCTGTGAGTGGCTCTGCAGGTCCAGTTCCCGTCACCACCTCCCTCCTCACTTCCCAGTCCCTCTGACCCCACTCAGGCCATGTGAACTCGCATGCGCCATGTTACCTACCCCCTTCTGTCCCCGCCGCCCCATGGAACCACCCTCAGCCGAGGGGTCCCTCAGACCAGTGGGGACCCCCAGGCCTGAGCGGGCGAGCAAAGCTGCCTCTGTTGGCCCCAGGCCACCCCCACCCGAGCCGGCATGGTGAGCCAGGTTCCAAGCCCTGGGCAGCAGGACTGGTTCCTCAAAGCCTCACCTGGACCCCAGGGAGAAGAGGTAAAACTTGGCTGCAGGCCTGAGACTCGGTCCCAGCATGCCCTGGTTCCCAGGTCCCACCAGGTCACCTGGAGGAGCTGGCCGGGTGGGGAGGACAGGCTGGCAGGCAGAAGGGCCCCGTGGGGACGTGGAGACTTGAGAGGTTGAGGCCTGACGGCTGGGCGGCCATCACGCAGCCTGCAGCTCCACCTAGTGGTGACACCCTGGGACAGCAGGTCACGGCAGCGCCGCTGGGAGCCAGACCCCAAGACCAAGCAGCCAGGGCTGACCCCGCCACGGTGTGCCGCCTCTGGGCTTCTATCTCCCAAGCTAAAGCGGCCGCCGTGTGGACAGGGCCAGAGACGCGTCGTTTCGAAGCTTCTGGTCAAATCTAACCACGAACGGATTCTGTCAGCAGCAGCTGCTCAGACCCCGTCCAAGACCCAGGCAGCTTTTGTGTGGCTTTATTAGCTTTACTTTCGTTTTTTCAATTTTATTGTGATAAAATATATACAACCCATTTGCCATTTTAAGCACTTTTTTCCTTGGTTTTATTTAAGTTGTCGTTATTGAGAATGTACACAGCAAAACACGCACCAATCCAGCAGTTTCTACGTGTACCATTTAGTGACATTGACTATGTTCTTTGAGTTGTGCAGCCATTCTCACCCTCCTTTTCTGTGGTGATCCTCCCCCATTTACATAAACTCGCTGCCCCCTAAGCTTCCTATCTAATGTTTCGAGTTGAAGCATTTAACCACTTTTAAGCGTACGACTCAGTGACATTAATTGCATTCACCGTGTCACGCAACCATCACCACTATCCATTTCCAAACGTCTTTCATCCCCTAAACAGAAACTCCTTGCCGAGGAAACGAGAAATCCCCGCTCCTGCCCCCAGCCCCTGGCAACCACTCATCTCCTTTCTGTCTCTAGGCGTCTGCCTATTCCAGGCGTTTCCTGTTAGTGGGATGGTACAGCATGTGTCCTTTGGGGCCTGGCTTCTTTCACTCGGCATCGTGTTCTCAAGGTTCACCCACGTTGTGGCGTGTATCGGAATGCCACTCCTCTTTGTGGCTGAGTAATATCCCGTTGTGCGGATGGACCAACTTGTGTTATCATCACCTGCTGGTGGACACCTGAGTTGCTCCCACCTCTTGGCTATTGTGGATACTGCTGCAGCGGACACTGGTACTGTTGGCCCTGAATGTGGCCAGGAAAGCCGAGGGGCTCTCCACCTGGCTACCCACCAGCACCACTGGGGTCTTCGGTGTGATCTCCCCAGACACGAACACGCAGCCTTTGAGGCTGAGAGGACCCCCACCCAGCCGCCCGCCCCCAGCACAATGCCCCAGGGTTTGCTGAGGGCCCATCTCAGGTGGAGAAGCGCCCAGCTCCTTCCATCTACACCTCTGAGCCTGGGCTAGAGTTTGGGGGCAATAGGATAACCCCCACCAAAGCCACGTTACCCCTGGTTTCAGTGAACAGCTGCCATTTAAGGTCCTGACGAAGCACTTTACTATGCTGGTATTGATATTATTTTTAATGATACTCACCCTTATGGACTGAACTAGGCCCCCCAGAAAGTTATGCGGAAGCCCTAATCCCTGTATCTATGAATATGGCCCTGTTTGGAAATAAAAGAGTCCTGGGCATCCTGCCTAGCATATCCTTCCGGGGTATCGGAAATTGTAAGAATCTTGGAGCAATGCAAACCACTCCTGTCCGCGGAATCTGATCCCGTGAAATGCAGTCGATTGTTGACTCCTGGATGGGGTCAGTTTTGCGCCCCATGCCCGTCTCCAACATGGCCGCCCTGTCCACGCTGCCCGGCTCCAAGATGGCTACGGTGCGCTGAGGACGCAAGGGGACTCTCCCCCCCACTTCGCGCCGCGGCCTCTCCGCGCGCCCCGCCCCCGGCTCCGACCCGGAAATGATCGCCCAAGCCGGAAGTAACGGTAAGACGCGGGAGGCGATTGTAAAGTTTGTAGGCGAGACTTCCAGACTGAGGCGCCGGCGGAGCTGCGGGCGCGCGGGGACGGAGCGGGCCGGCCGAGTTTGCGGAGGTGGGGCATGGCGGAGCCTGCGAGGGAGTCGGAGTTCCGGGCGGCGGGCCGCGAGGGGGGACCCGGGGGCTCGGGGACCACGGCGGGGGCGCCGCGGCGGGTTCAGGTCTGGGCGGGCGGGGGTCCCGCCTGTGCCCGGGTTGGGGGTCGCTCTTGGTGGTCTGGGCTCACACGCCTGCCTGGTGAGGGTTCCTTCACATGCGGAGCGTGGGAGGAAGATGGAGCAGGCGTCCCAGCCCCACAGCGCCCTTGTTGCTGACGCCCTGGGCAAGCCCTTTATCTGCTCGGCCTCAGTTTCCTCACCTGTACAGTGAGCCTGTGTGAGGGTTTTATTGCTAGTTGCCGTGGAGTTGACCCGACTCATGGTGACCCCGCACGGGTCAGAGTAGAAGTGTGACTATAGGGCTTTCAGGGGCTGATTTTTCAGAAGTACGTCGCCAAGCCTTTCTTCCGAGGCACCTCGGGGTGTCCTCCAGCCTCCACCCTTTCTGCTAGTAGTCGAGTGCTTACCCATTCACACCGCCCGGGACTCCTGTGTAAACATTTGTTACTTTTTGTTATAGAGCTGCAACACTGAGGGGTACCTGCTTTGGCGGTGCAGGCTCGGGGGGGGGGGGCGGCCTACTTTGGAGAACGGGGAGACTTCCCAGGGGAACTGGTGATGGCGCTGGGCTCCACTGAAGGAGTAGCAAGGAGAGGGGATGATCTGATCGTGGGCACCACAGGCACTGACCACCCCAGCTGTGGGCATCACGGGCTCTGACGTGGGGCTGCTCTGGCCGCAGGCACCATGCGCCCCGACAGAGACGCTGTCCTTGAGGAGCCTGTGATCTGGATCAGCGACGATGAGACAGACACAGAGACCACCTTCGAGAATTCGGTCATGGTGATTGAGCCCTCCGGTACGTGGTACAGTTCTCTCCCCTTCCCGGCGAGGGCCACCTGGGCTTTAGCAGTTGACCGTCAAGATTGTGCTCCTGGGGGGCTGGGCTGTGCTTTCTGGACAGGGTTATGTGTCTGTAAGAATGGCGTTGGGGAGGCGTCTGGCCTCCTCTAACTTCACCTTAAGCATTAACAGCCCAAGGCTGATTGCTATGAGGTGGAGATCAGATATATCTCGTCTCCAACCTTTTTACCAATTCCAACACCAGGCTTCCCTCCCACAGCACTCTCTACTTCTCTTTTAGGTTCAGTAATTCATTGCAATGGCCACACAGGACTCACAGACAGTACTCACAATTATAGGGTTTATTAGGGAAGTAACGTGTTACAATTCAGGATCAGAAACTACTCAGGATAAAGTTCTGCAATCAGGACAGCTTCTTCTCAGCCGTGCCCACAGGCAGGCCTCTCACCCCTTTGCCCCTCAGACCTCTTGTGCCAGCCCAGCCTCTGCCCTGCTTGGGCAAGCGTTACAAAGCTCTTTAGCTCCACCGATAAGTGCCCACAGGCACCCTGCTCTGCCAGTAAGGCTCAGCCCGAAGACACACCGCTCTCTCGCTCCATAGTTCCGCAGGCCTAGCTCCGCCAAGTGCCTGGAGGCACCCCATTCCGCCAATAAGCCTCCTGCTCAAAGGCGCTCAGCTTTCTCGCTCTGTGGGCCAGGAAGCCACTGCACTGTTTCCTGCCGATCCCCTCGTTCTGCTGCCACCATTTCTGCTGCTGCATCTCGCCGTCTCTGGTGTTACAGTTCTCTCTCTCTGTCTCCTGGGTCTAGGAGGTTCTCAGCACAGGGATCCCGGGTCCAAAGGACGCGCTCCACTCCTAGCTCATCTTTCTTGGTAACAGTAGCTCCCCCCCCTACTCTTTGCTTGCTTTTCTCTCCTTTTGTCTCTTGTAAGATAAAAGGTGTGATTCAACTAAGGGCGTGGCTTGAATAAAGGTGGTAGGGGTGGTGACTGAGGGTGAGGGTGGTGCCTTGAGTCACACTGTCTAGTAAGGCAGTGACTCAAGGTACATCCCACCCTAATCCAGCCGTGTTAACATAACAGACAGCTCAGTCCCCAATGGGACCATGATCATAGGCATAGAGGCTAGAATTTATGACATCACAAAGTGGAGAGTGAGTACGTTATTACATAATCTCCAAATTATGTCATTACATAACTGCTAAGTGTGACCCAGCCAAGCTGACGCATACCTTAACTATCACAGGTACCATACGCCCTGTTTGCACGGTCCCACCCAGTCACTGTGTAGAAGTCACAGAGACTATGGCCAGAAGGGCCATATTGAGTAATTCACTGCACCACAGTGCCTTTCACGCGGGATGTGAACTGTCAGTGACCCCAGAACCCATGTCCCAAAACATGGCTCTGTATCCACACAGCTGCTTCGGCCGAGCCGTGTTCTGCTGGGTTGGAGGCGGGGTGGGGCTGCTAGGAAGGCAGGTGAAGGCCCCTCGGGAATCCCACAGAAACAGCCAGTGAGCACGTTCAGAAAGCCAGGTCACATCGCTGACTTAGGAGGGTGCTGAGGACACAGGTGGCTAGGGTGGGGGCACTCGGCCACTTGGGAGGGCTTCCTCGGGAGGCTTCCTCGGGGGTCGCGGGGCCTGGCGCTCTCACAGTCCTCTGAGAACGTGGGTCTTCAGGTTGCTGCGCGGCAGGAGCCAGGGTACGGGGGGCCTGGGCAGGAGGTGAGGCGCCGTGTGGCGGTGCTCCTCCCCCAGTGGCTGAGCTGCACCTGGAGGAGAGGGCATCTGAAGAGGCCGTGGGCGAGGACTCGGATCTGGTGGTGACTTTCTGCAGGAGAGGCAGCGTGATGCCCCACGCGCGATATGACTGCCCCACACGCCCATTCGAGTACGTGTGTCCCCACGACCGGAGGGCACCCTCTCCCGGGCGGGTAGCCTGGTGAGGCAGAGGGATGCACATAGGGGTTTCATCCTCGAGGCGGCTTGGCAGCAGCATGTCGGATTCTCGTGGGGGGACCTGCTTGCGTATGGAACACCGACCCCCCACCAGGCTGGGGCCTAGGGACGGGTCTACCTGAGCCTCCCCCTCTGCCTGCACCTGGCCGCCCGTGGGAGGGTGCGCTGGCCCTGCCGGTGTGACCGGCCCCCGGCCTGTGTGCTCTGCGCCTCCCCTGTGGTGTCTTTTGTGGGGTTCCTTGTTCCAGACGTTTCTAAGTTGAAAATGTTTTCTTTTCTACGAACATTTATAGTTTTACAGAAAATTCTCAACATTTTTACTGTATTTAGTGTTTTTGGAAACGTAGGGGCTATCAGCCTGAGTCCTATGAGTCATTGTGATAGAGAAATTTAATAATGACGTTTATTGAATTGGGATTTCCTACCAAAATTCCTTTCTTGGGGGGAAAATATGTAAAAATCACCAACCTGGACCATGCCGATCGTACGTGGCTTCACTGGTTGTGCTCTCACCTCTCAGACGCACCGAGAACGAGTCGTCACTTCCCGTTGGCCTGAATTCTGAGACATGCGTTCAGTGCTACTGCTATGTCTGTGATAAGCTCGCGTCTGAGGTGAGGCGCCTGCAGGGCCGGCAGGGAGGGCTGCGGGGGCCTCAGGGCCGGCGGGGGAGCTGCGGGCTCTCAGGGCCGGCGGGGGAGCTGCGGGCTCTCAGGGCCGGCGGGGGAGCTGCGGGCTCT
>NW_004443960.1:604871-615447 GCF_000243295.1 Trichechus manatus latirostris | reverse complement strand
GGGTCTCAGGGCTAGTGTGGGGAGAGCTGCAGGGGCCTCAGGGCCGGCGGGGGAGCTGCGGGGGCCTCAGGGCCGGCGGGGGGATCTGCAGGGTCTCAGGGCTAGTGTGGGGAGAGCTGCAGGGGCCTCAGGGCCGGCGGGGGAGCTGCGGGCTCTCAGAGCCAGTGTGGGGAGAGCTGCAGGGGCCTCAGGGCCGGCGTGGGGAGCTGTAGGGTCTCAGGGTCAGGTCTGCACGGGGTCTCCATGAGGTTTTGTACTTCGGTGTGTATGGGTTTATCCTAACACTGTGGCCATGCTCCAACTGTGGGGGCAGCTGGCCTCCGAGGTGCTGGTGCCCCACAGTGTGAGAGGCCTGTGTGTCCTGTCTGCACCAGCAGTGCCCGTCCTGGACCAGCGCCCCATCCTGCCACTGCAATGCCCACAACAAGAGCAAGTACTGGAAGGATGAGCGGAGCCGCACCCTGGCAGGCATCCTCGTCACCTTCAACCTGGAGCTCATGGAGATCGACGCAGACCTGCGACGTGGAGGTGAGTTCCTCAGGAGCCCGGGTCTCGGGAGCCCAGCTTAGAAGGTGCCACAGCTTCCCCATCTCGCCCCCTTGCAGGAGAGCATCTGCTGCTGTTTACACAGGAGCTCGCCGCGGCCTACACCCGCTACCTCAAGGGAGAGACCCCACCAAGCTCGCAGGCCTGCTGCGCGTGCCGGTTGAGGCCCAACGTGGGACGGTGCTACATCTGCCGGCGCCGGCGTCGGAACAAGGAACCTGTGTACCGGTGAGTGCCAGGGCATGGGGGCTGGGCAACACGAGGCGCCGTTCATGGTTAGCTCCTAAAAGGGCTCCCACTGCGGCTTCCTAGGGCCGCCCCCCACCCCCCACCCCCTACATGCCCCTCAAGGTCATGGAGGGCGTGAGGTCTGTGCCCTGGTGAGAGACCGGCCGGGCTTGAGATAGTCTAAGCTACAGAAGAGGCTTTGCAGGGCTTTGTCAGACTTTGTTGTTAAATGTTTTCTTTTTTTTTGTTTTTTTAGCGTTTCATTAAAAATTAGTTAAACGTGCAGAGAAGGTTGTATGTGAGCGCCATGTGTCCACTCAGACGCCCTGTTGGCGTCCCGCTTTGGGCCCCCAGGCTGGCTTCATGCTGTGGTGGGGTCGGGATCCTTTGGGTGGATGTGACAGAAGGTGGTTCTGATGGACTGGCCTTGGACGGGCTCCATGAGCAAGAGTCTGCTTTCCTGGGGCTTGGTGGTTTCTAGAACCTTCCTGGTGGACTCCTCTGACCGCCCAACCGCCCACAAGTGTTGGGGAGACTGAGAGTCCTTGGCCCTGAGGCAGCGTCAAGGCCTGTGTGGTCTGTCCCACGTGCCCATTCTTCGGGTCGCTCTTCTGGAGGCGGGTGCAGCGAGGACCACCGAGGTGGGCTCTGAGCTCCTCACCACCGGCCGCGGCACGCAGCCCCCTCCAGCCTCTGTGGAATCTGCGGCTGCGTTCCCGTTGGAAAGAGCTCTGACCTTTTGCCCTCGGTGTCCCTTGGCGAACCTAGTGATGCAGACGGGTGTGGTGTCCAATTTTTTTGTTGTTGTTGTTTTGTTTTGTAGGTATTCGGAGATTTTCAATTTGGTGTCCTCGTTTATAAGTCAGGCCGAGAAAGAGACTCCAAAGACGTCGGCCATCATGTTGCTGGGAGCCGTGAGGGAGATCGCGCTGCACAAGGATCCCGCATTGCAAGTCTGGGGCTCTCGTCGGGTCTGGGGGCCCCGAGGCCTGATCTCCGGGTCTGTGGGCTAAGATCGTTCTGAGCTACCTGTAAGGGTGACCTGAGCGTGTCCTCTTACAGGCGTTGGGAGAACATGGGGACCACCGAGTCTCTGAAGCTGGCAGTGCCCCTGCTCATGGCCAGGTGCGCGGGGCTCTCCCAGATGGTGCTGGGAGCCACGGGGCAAGGGGCATTGTTCAGAGAGGAGCAGCAGTCCCGAGCCTGTGAGGACCAAGGGGGGTTGTGTGGGAGTTGGGGGGGTGCACAGCAGGGGGCTCGGAGGCCGTGCCTAGGATGCAGGTGGTCGAGCGCTCAGTTCCTGACGAGCGGACCTCATCCAGGGCGCGTGTCTGTCCTTGAGGGCTCCTGGAGGCTGTGTCACCGCCTGCCGTGTGCACCCGCACTGCAGGAAGCGCACGTGTGTGCGTTTATAGAATGCGTATGCACACGTGTGCCGTGTGCAGAGCTGCGTTCGCGGGACCCCTAGCCTCTCCCTGCTGGGTGCCAGGGTCGGTCACTGAGGGCCTCCCGCTGGCGTCCTGTCCTCTCCCACTCTGGTAAAGGCCCCGTTGTCGTGACCTCCACGCCCTGGGCCCCCCGTGCACGCAGGGGCAGAGCATGACCAGGGGGTGTCCTGGCGTCTTTTAGTGGAGGTCCTCCCGTGCTCTGATCCCGCCCTCGTGGTCTCGGGTGAGCCAGGTGACCCCGTGGGATGGAAGTCCCGCCGACACCGCCCCTCGCCCCTCGGACTCCTGTGATGGCCACTGTTCCCCCAGGATGACGCAGCTGCTGCAGAGGACGCTGGTGCTCGGTGACCTGCCCCAGCCACTGTGCCAGAAGTTCACCCGCTTCTTCCAGGCCGTGCCGCTGCCCCCGTACTGCTTCGGCTTCACGAACTGGTGAGCACCGCCACGCGCACCTGCACACCACGTCGTTCAGAGAGACGGGGTGGCCCTGCCCCAAGCTGGGCACCAGGGCCTGAGCTGGTCAGATCCTGAAGGAGGGGCCGCAGTTCTACCCCCCTCGACCAGGGAAACAGCTTCATGGTGTCCACTCACCCACGTCGTTCTCTGGAGACGCTGGGAGCCCAGTGACAGAAAGGCCAAGCCACGGGCCTACCCTTTGGGTCGCGGGGGGGCAGGAAGTGCAGGTGGGCAGGGGGTGCAGGTGGGCAGGGGGTGGTGGTGCAGACGGCTGGTTGGCGAAGGACGTCCGGTCACCAGCCTGTGCCTAGCCCTCCTGGACCAGTGAGGGCGCCGATGACCCCAGCGAGGTGGGGGACGGCCCTGTGACCGCGGCCTGTGCGCCCTCAGTCTGAACGTGGCACCTTGGGACCACCGGCTGCTGACCACCGTGCTGAGAGGCCAGAACATCACCGGGCCCCGGAGGAGGAGCGGGAAGAAGGAGTTTCTCTGGGAAGTGTTCGCTGTTGTCAGAGCCAGAGTCGAGCGGCTGGAGGGCCTGGGCCAGTGAGTGACCCCCAGGCGAGCTGTCAGGTGGTCTGTGTCCGTCCCTCCTGCCAACCGCCTGCCACAGGGCCCTAGCCTCCCGGCCCAAACCTGGGCGCAGGCTCCTCTGTGGTCAGTGCCCGCGGTCGGGGACGGTGCATGTAGAATGTGGCCCGGCCGGTGTGCCATCCCGGTCCCTGTTGCCAAGGGACCTTCTTCCCGGGGTCTGAACCTGCCCTGGGCGTGGCTGTTCGGGCCTCTGCTGACCAGATGGCAAGGTCTCCAGGGTGCTTTGCGCTGGCTTTGGGGCTGTCCCAGACTCCGGGCTTCTGCTGAGCGGGCAAGGGGCGGGGCGGGGGAAGCGGTTAGGGCAGGGTTGAGGTTGGGTGGGTGCTGAGGGGCCAGGGCCAGGGGCGGTCCTGGTTGCCACGGTGACGAGTTTCTTTCCTCTGCTTCATGCTTAGATACAGAGAGCTTGTGCGCTACTTGAAGGCAGTGAAGTGTGAAGACAGTGTCGGGTGAGAACGCTTTTCTTACACGTGTGGTGGGTGGCGGCACGCCGTGCGTCTGCTCCATCTTAGCGGGCGGCAGCCTCTCAGTGCGGATGCTCGTGGTGGAGTGTGCGGTCCTCCGCACACCCTCAGCAAGAGCCGCCCTGCAGGCTGCGCGATCTCCGGGACAAGGTCCCCTTCTACCTGTGCAAGTGCGGGGACTTCACGGGTGCGGCCTACGCTCTGCTGTCTCCTGTCAACACGCTGGCCTGCTGCACTGCCTGCCGGCTCACGCCCGCCCACTTTGAGAGCTACCTGAAGATGCTCTGGACAGGCGGTGTTCCTGCGGGCAACGACATCCAGGACACTGGCCACTGGACGGTCAGCGTGGGTGAGGAGCCAGGGGCACTGGTCTCGCCTCGGAGGTGAGCTGTGTCTGTCTGTCATGCTGCTCCCCCCCAGCCACCTTCAGTTTCCCGCCACTACACACACAGACAGGGTGCCCGACCTGGGCTCCAGCCAGCTGGGAGGCAGATGAGGAGCCACACAGGCGCTTGGCTGGTGGTGTCGTGGCTCCGTGTCCCTGCGTCCCTGCGGGGTTTGTGGGCATGGCCCCTAGTGGGATACTGTCTCAGGTCTTGTCCGTCCCCAGGTGTGGCGGTGAAGCCCTGGATCCTCATGAAGCAGGCCCTGCGCATGCTGTTTGGGAACCAGGCCTTGTACCAGAACGTGAGTGCCGCAGGAGGGAGGGGTGCTGGCTCTGCTGAGGGACACGAGTGCGAAGGGGGTGCACGGGCTCTGCGTGACGGATGCGAGTGCGTGGCGGGTGGGCGGCCGGGGCCACATGCTGAACCGCCATGTTGCAGGCCCGCTGCTGGAGTGCCCTCCTCGCCCTGTGGGGCAGCAGCCCCGTCCTAGAGCAGAGCGGCCTGCTGACCATGCTGACGCTGCAGGCACCATCCTTCTCATTCCAGAAGGTAACCACAGTGGGCCTGTCCCAGCTGCGCTTGCACACGTGGGGTCCACCCTACTCTGCTCCTAGCCCGCCGGCTCCTCGTGACCTCCCTCCTGCCTTTGGGCTCACAGCAGCCATGGCGTCAGGGCCGCCTTCCTGACCTGCCCAGCGGCCCTACACTCGTCTCGCTCAGGGAGGGCACATTAGGGCCCAAGGACGCCTTCTACCTGCTCCCATAACCCCTCAGGCTGCCACTCGGGGCTTCCCGACACTCACTGTTGACTTTCAGCCAGATCACTGGGCAGCTCTGGGCATCACTTGGAAAATGGCCCTGTTTGCACGGTCCCCTCCCCCACACCCAGCCTGACCCACCTCCTTGGGGTCCTGGTTCCTGCAGCCCACAGCAGCTGACCCTCTGCGTGGCCGCCCACCTCAGGTGGTGTCTACGTCCATCCCACACCCAGCCCACCTCTCCCGGCCGCGCCCCCACCGGCAGGGCTGACACACGCTCCTTGCAGAAGGTGCTGCGTGCCTCCGATGCCATCCTCCAGGAGCTGAGGCTGCACGGGAATGCCACCCTGCCTGCGGACCTCTTCTTCGGCCCGGTGAGTTGGCGGAGCTGGGCAGGCTGGGCTAGCCATCCCTGTGTGGGCCGCTGGGTCACCTTCATTTCCCCAAGCAGTGCCCTGTGCTCCAGCCTCCTCCACCAGCTGTGCTGGCTTATTCTCTGTTGGCCACAGTCCCTGCTTGCTCTAACGGAGTGGGGTCAGGCCTCGCTCCCTTCTGTCCCCTCTCACGGACGCTGGTCTGGGCTTGTGCACAGGGAGGGCGGTGGGGCCCTGCAGGGTCCACCTGGCCCCGTGTCTCACTGCCTGCCCATCTGCCCCAGCTGGGCCTCGAGGCCTGCCTCCTGCTCTGCACCCAGGCTGCACGCGAGATGCTGGTCACCGAGTTCCCCTGGCTGACCTCACTGCTGGACATCGTTCTCGCCTTTGGGGTGAGACAGGCACACGCCCTGGTGCCGGCCGTGAGGGGGCGGCCAGGTGGGCAGCATACTTGGGGGCAGGCTCAGCCACATTGCCTCCTGCTGGGTCTTGTAGAAAAACCTCTGGGCGCTGAAAGTGTTTCTGGAAGGCGTGTCGAAGACCCCCGCCATCTACGAGGTCATCGGCATGATCTCGCGGGACTTGAGCTACCAGAAATACACGCTGCTACGCCTGTGAGTGAGCCCGCGGCCCACGCCGTCCGAGAGGGTGCGCGTGTATGTGTGCTAAAGTGAGCGTGTGGTTTGTGTGTGTACACGTGCGTGCTAGTGCACAGGTGTGTGTATATGTGTTGGCATGAGTGCGGGTGTATGTCTGGGGCGCTGGCGAGGACGTGGAGGCGGTCCCGGGTGCCCTCGAGCCACACTGTTCTGTTAGCGGAGGGGCCCAGGCCGACATGTGCTGAGCTGGCCATGCCCACAGGTGGCAGATCCTGGGCCCTGATTACGTGGGCGAGCTGCTGTGTCTGCTCCTGGGCTTCCGGAGCATTGACCTCCAGACTGTCGGCGTCCTCCTGACCCGCCTCATGGTGGAGAACCTCAGCCAGTGAGTGCCCACCATGCCCCAGACGGCCCAGCCACTTGTGGTCATGGTCCCGGAGCACCGCCGGCCGTTGATCATGGGGGGTGTCGGCGCTGCACGGGGCAGGGTGGGGTCGTGGCACCGAGCAGAGTCTCAAAGGCCACCCTGACCCTGCCAGGTGTCCTTGGGCAAAGTCGCTGGACCTTCACCGTCTCAAGGTGAGTGGCTGTCTGCACAGGAGGGGCCGGTTTCGGGTGTTGTGGGATGTCCCCTAGAGCTCAGCCTCCCACGTCGTCTTGGCCACCCCGGGCCATCGCCATCGCTCCTCCCGCAGGCCTTGCAGACACCGCACCTGGACCCCACCCACCTCCTGCAGTTGGGCGCCCTGGTGTCGGCTTTGGAAAACGTGTGACTCTGCTGCTGCTGGTGCCCTTGGAGGAGAGAGGGTTGGTGGCCCTGCCGTCGGGGCTCCCACCCTGTGGTTTCTGTGTGTGTTATTTTCCCTTCCTGACACTGGAAGGGCTGTGGCCTGGGTCATCCTGGCCGGGTGGCCGCCGGATTGCTCCCTGGTCTCCAGAGAGGAGAACGGCCGGCAGGGTGGGCTGAGGGGCCACGTGGGCACCAGGCCCCATCAGGCGCGCACAGGCGGGTTTTGTCTGAAGGCTCGGTGTCGGTGGGCCTGTCGTTTGGTGCAGGGACACCACCTACCCCCCATGGCGCCACGTCAGGAGGTGGGATGCAGGCTCTGCACGTTCTTGTTGGCGGGTCTCAGATGTAGGGCTCTGCTCAGCCGGGGCCCTGAGTGGGTGGAGTTTGGGCCCTGAGTGGGTGGAGTTTGGGCGGCTGGGGAGTTGGTTGGGGGCGCGTCACGGGGCCAGTTTGGACGCCCTGGGACAACCAGGGCGGGCGTGGTTCTCCCAACAAGGAAAGATGCAGCAGGAGCCCACGCTGCCCGTTCCCCTGAAGTTGTTTGTTGTGTTTTTTGCACACGTAAGTCTAAGACTTGAATTATTTTTGAAAATTATTTTCAAATTTTCAGAGATTACGCGAGAGAACTAATTTTTTATGAGCCTGTTTAACTCAGTGAAATAAAAGTTTTCTTTGGTGTTTTTCTAGTCCCCACGTTCGCCCGGCCAGCTTGTCTGCAGAGGGGGACGGTTGGTGCGTGCCCTTGGGCAGGGTCGCCAATGCTGGGCTGCAGTGGCTGCTGGGCCCCCTGTGGGGAGGGGACACCCTGAGGGCTGGCCGGGCAGGCGGCTCCCTCCCCACCAGCTGTATCCCTTTGCGGCAGTTGTGGCCTTGGGGGGTACACCCACAGAGTGCTGGGTGCCTCAGGCTTTCTGTGGGGGATGGAGGGGCAGGAGGGGGGCTGCGCCCCCACGGAGCCACCACAGAGCAAGGCCGGACCGGACCTGTACCACCTCCCAGCCCCTGCACATCCACGGACACACGGGCCCCACAATGAGCCAGGGACACAGGTGCTGGGGCCTAATCCTGTGAGGTCCCGGGGCGCCCTCTGCAGAAGGGGGTGTCACGTGACCACCTTCATCGTCCACAGTATCTGGGGGCCTGGTGTGCACATTTCTTAGGGCACCCTCCTCACAACCTCCTGAAGGGTCAGAGCACGCCCCCACCACCACCACCGCCGTTTGTAGGTACTCCTGGCTTTCCCCCCTCCCTGCCAGGGGCTCAGCCAGGCCATGGATGGGGCAGCAGCAGGCACAGGGTCTCCCTGCAGCCTGCCCGCCACCCACCATGCTGGGCCCACTGGCAATGGCCATCAAGCAAGTCAGGCACGCAGGGCCGGGCGCCAGTTTCTGGGCCACAGAAGAGACGATGTGTCCTCACCCGGCAACCCAGTTAGTGAAGCTAATTTCAGAATGGGGCCTCTGCTCTCCCGAGACCAGCTGGCGATGGCGGTTGGCGCGGTGCAGAGCCAGGTCCTCCAACAGCCTCTTCCCACGCAGGCTGCGGGGTGGGCGCACCTCCCAAGGCAGGTGCGGTCCTGGGCACCACGCACTCTGGTCACCTCGGGGCTGACCATGGAACCAGGACGGCGTGGCTCAGAGTGCGGGGTAGGACCCTGGCCTGTACTGAAGTGAAGTTCCATTGGCCCCCGCGTCTCCATCTGCAAGGCATGCGAGTGCTCAGCTCTCACACGAAGCAGAAGGGAGCAGCCTGTGACCCAGGGGTGGGGGTACCTGGGCCGCAGGCCTGCAACCAGCACAGAGGCCACACAGCCACTGTTAGGTCTTATATGCCCCCCAAGGTGGGGAGAGCAGCCCCCATGGTGCCACCAGTCCGGCATCACCACCCCAGCCAGGCTGGTGCTTCTCCCCCTGCCCCAGCACTGAGGCCAGGGGCTCAGTCCCCAGACTTGATCATGGCATGCACAGACGCAGAGAGGACTCCAGTGATCAAAGCAGCGCCGTCTCAGCCCCTCATGGAGACTGAGCAACCACCCAGCAGGGCTCCCTGCCCCGACCCGGGGGTCTTAGCTGTGCGGCCTCCCCACCCTCACTGCTTTGGAAGGAGGTTAGGAGACCATGCTCACTCCCTCCCCGGGAGATTGGCTTCCCCTGGGACCCTCAGTCCTAGAACCCTGGGGACACCGTCAGGCAGACCCTGGCCCGAGACCATGCCGTCCCACCACCCGCCCTGTCCTATCTGTGCTTCTGGACGGCCAGGTCTGTATCCACAGGGTGCCACGGTAACCATAGCGCAGTGTCCTGGGTCCTTGGCTGTCTGCTGTGTTGGGGCCATGTGGGCGGCACCACTGTCAGGGCCTCAGGGCTGTCGCCCTCCCCGTCCCCTGCTGTTCTGGGGTCCCACAGGAAGCCTGCCATGATGGGGGCGGCATCTGTGATTACGCTTGCTTGAGGCCAGGCAGGGCTGGGGGCCTTGGGATGATGGGCACCCATCCCAGAAGGGTGGGAGTCAGCACCACCATATGCCCAGCGGGAGCTGGCACCCTTGGGTTTAAGCTCCCCACCCCTGCCCCATAATCCGTAATAAAAAATAATCCCTAGTTACTGAGGTGCTCGTTCCAGGGTACCTCTGCCCTGTCACCACAAGTGGGGTGAAGAAAGGCTGGAGGTGGCATCATAGGGGCCTGGAGGCTGAGTGGGGTGGAGGGCTAGGCCCTGGGCAGGCTGGGCCATGGAGGCCCCGAGGGACTTCTTGTGATGTCACTGAGCCCACTCATCTGCCTTCTGGGTGGGGGCTGAGTGACCAGGGACAGGCCCAGGGGCCAGGTACTCAGCCCCAAAGGACCCTCTGCTGCAGCGTTGCTGCCTGGGGGCCCCCGCCCAGGATGCAGCCTGGCACGTGCGTCACGCGCGTCCCTTAGGCACAGCTCCCCTGAGAGCCAGCCGGGAGCAGGGACGGCGGGCAGCAGGGACTGTGTCTCAGGTGAGCCTGCTGGCATTGACGGGCTGCGAGGCCGGGTGGAGGGGTCATCAGAGCCCCAAGCAGAGCCCTCCTGATGCCCAAAGGCCACCAGGTGCCCCAGCACCCAGAGCAGCACGTTCTTGGGCCCCTGCTGGGAAGCCTTCTGGGCTGCCACCCGGCCCTCTGCACCTGGCTGTGCCAGCCAAGGGCGGGCTGGAGGTGTGGGCAGCCCCTCTAGACCCCAGGGCAGCCACCCAGGCTGCCTGCCCAGCCTGGAAGTGGGACCAGGTCCCCTTGAGGAAGAAGCCCACGTCCACGATAAGCTGGCTCCGGGAACAAGGGGCGCTCACTCCCAAGGGGCGAGGGGCCATCCCGGTCCCTGGGCACTGCACTAGCCTGGTGACCAGCACTGCCTCAGCCCAAAGGTGGGCAGCAGAGGGCAAGAGGCCCTGACCAGCTTTGGGTGACATGGGCTTGGAGGGAGGACTCAGCCGATGGCCCTCCACACCCAGGTGCCCCCACCCCATCAGAGGGAACCTCAGCCCCTGCTGCTCTGTGGGCTGCAGCACCCACCAGTGGGGAGATCCCTCGAAGGGGGCACACGTGCCAGGCAGGCTGAGTCCCCAGGGTCCCTGCAGGAGGGGAGAGTGGGCTGGGCGGGGCCAGGGCCCCAGGTGGCAGGGGTGGGCAGGGCGCTGCCAGGGTTCTGCCCGCCTCTGGAGCCTGGCCGCACTTCGCCATCGCTTTACTGGTACTCGGTCCTCCTGCCACCTGGCCCTCGCCCTCCCTAGCCCTCCGTCCGTGGTCACTTTCGCCCTTACGCTCGAGGCCCCCGTCCAAGGTAGGCCCCTTGTTCTGAAGTGGCCCTGGTCCTCGGACTGGCGCCAGTACCAACTCCGGAGACTGGACCCTGTCTGTCCCGGCCGCGCGCGGAGACGAGCCCGGGGACGCGCGGCGGGGGCGGTGGGCGCG
>NW_004443960.1:600635-604600 GCF_000243295.1 Trichechus manatus latirostris | reverse complement strand
CCCGCCCCCACCCCCTCCGCGTAGGCCTCCCCACCCCAACCAGGGCGCCGGCCAAGGCCCCGCCCCTTCCCCGCCGGCGGCGCAGCTGTAGCCTTGCCAGGATGGAGACTCCCACCCAGGGCCCCCTATCCAGGGCTCCCCACAGCCTGGAGGAGGGAGCAGGGCGGGGGTGGGGGGGGACGCCTCCCTGGGCCCCTAGAGTGAGCTGGGAGCAGGGAGCAGCCACCTCACTAGCTTCCAAGAGGTCTCAACCTGTGGCTATGCCGAAAGGAGGTCAGGACGGTCCATGGGAGTGGGGCGGGGAGAGACACCAGGCTTCGCGGGCCACGCCGACCCATCCTAAATCCTGCCTGAGAGCGGCTCTGGCCAGTGCTTCTGCCCCTAAGCCCTGCCCTCCAGGCTGGACATGCAAATTTCAGCCAAATCCCCAGGGGGGCCCAGGCCTGTCTTGGCCCCCTGTGCCCATGGGGGGCTTGAAGGGGGGGAAGACAGGTGAGGGGACTGGCGGGGTGCCTCCTGAGGCCTTGCCCCTCCAAGGCAGTTGGTTGCCCCCTCCCTGCAGCCGGGAATTGACAGTAAGCATGGGGGGCAGCGTGGGTTCCCAGGGCCCTGCCCCGGTAAGGTGCGTATCCTGCTGCCTCACTATCCGCACCCCCCGCTTCAACCCCCCCCAGCCCCCCCCCGACCCCCACTCCTGGGAGGCTGGGCTTTGGTGAGGCTGAGACTGGGGGGGGGGGCAAGCTGAGGGTGGAAAGTTAGCCCTACAGTTAATTGGCCCCAGGGGTGAGGGGTGAGGGCTGTGGGGCCTCGTTATCAAGGAGGGGCTGAGGCAGCAGTGCGGTCCCTGCAGCCCACCTTGGGCAATGGGGAGGCCACTCTCCAGGCCGAGCCAGGCTCTCACCCCCACTTCGGGGGCCTCAGGCAGCTGAGGAGGCAGCTAGGGGGTGACTGCAGGTGGGCACCTGACTCTGTCACTTCCGCCCTCTCGTACCCCCAGCCCCAGACTGGCTACCGAGGCCCCTGACGCCATGGAGGAGTGGGACGTTCCTCAGATGAAGAAGGAGGTCGAAAGCCTCAAGTACCAGTTGGCTTTCAAGAGGGAGATGTCCTCTAAGACTATCCCCGAGTGAGTGCCAGGCCCCTGCCCCCACCACCTCCGAGTCCCCCAGGCCCCCAGGCGGTTCCCCCCTCTATGAGGTTTGCATCTCATTTGCCTGCTCCATGCTCATTTGCATGAGCCAAGACCACACCCCCCCCCAGACTGGCAGATGCCATCAGCTCCGCCTCCCAACCTGTGGCACCCTGGGGAGGGGCCGGGCGCCCCCACTCACGGCCCCTGCCTGCAGGCTCCTCAAGTGGATCGAGGACGGGATCCCCAAGGACCCCTTCCTGAACCCCGACCTGATGAAGAACAACCCGTGGGTGGAGAAGGGCAAGTGCACCGTCCTGTGAAGCCCCCCCAACCCCCCCTCCCCCCCCAGCTCCTCAGCCCCCACCGCCTCCTTCCCGGCCCCCACACCCTCCACTGCCAGACAAGCATCTTTTCTGAACTTGTAAAGGTGTCACTTCTTTTATTAAGTCAAGGGTCTTCCAAATTTTTTATTTTGGGGACATGCACGCTGCAGTGGGGGGCTGGTTTCCAATGATGCTGCGGGTCTCGGTGGGGTTGGCCCGGTCCTGGCGTGGTCTCGGGGTAGGGTCCCAGCATGGGATGGGAGGGCAGGGGTCCCAGGATGGACGGCGGAGCTACAGCAGGTCGCGGATGTGCACGCGCCGCCGCACGGCGTCGGACACGCCCTCGTTGAAGCGGAACCAGACGTGGCTCCTGCCGATGGCCGTGCCTACGCACTGCTCGACGGCATCCTTCCCAGGGACCGCGTCCTCTGCAGGGGCCACACGCTTGCTGGGGGCGGCCATGCTCCTGACGACCACGCGCCCAAAGAAGTCTCTCTCGGGCTGAGGGAGGATCAGGGGAGGGCGTTCTGGCGCCTCTGAACAACACTCTCGGCCCCCCCACCGCCATGGTCACCTGCCCGGGTCGCCTCACCTGCTCCTCGAAGGTGGCCTTTCTCATGATGAGTTCCAGGCGCTGCTCATGGTTGCGGAGGGCAGGGTGCCGCACCCCTTTCTGCTCACCCCTCAGAGGACCCGCAGCACCTGAGGGACCCCCGTCTGCCTGCAGAGGCATGAAGGTTGTGAGGGCGGCTGGGCAGAGCCACACGGGACACAAGGCCTCTGTGGGCTCCATCTGCCAAGGGCGGGGCTCACCTGGGGCGGGGCTCACGGGGCGGGGGTGGCTCACCTGGGGGCCCTGGGCGGCTGGGGCCAAGGCCTCTGCCCGGCGCATTTTCTCCACTTCAATCTCACGAGCAATGAGCTGCTTGGCCTGGTAGGTGAGCGGCTTGCGGGCGGGCAGCTCAGGGAAGCGGCAGATCTCCTCCAAGTTCCTGCTCTTGGGCAGCAGGGCAGGGACACCAGGGCCTGGTCAGCAGAGGAAGGATGGGGCCCACCCGCCGACCTTGAGCGTCACAGCTCAACAACTGGAGTCTGGGTTCTAGTCCTGTCACTGCCACATCCCAGCTGTGGCAATGGGGGGTTGACCTGTCATCCCCTAAAGAGAACCAGCTGGGAGGGCTTCAGGGCAGAGCAGGGTCCCAGGGCTAGCCCCTCAACCCTGTCTCTAGTTTCTACGTGGTGTCTAAACAAAAATAAAAAAACCAAACCCACTGCTGTCAAGTTAGTTTTGACTCATACCGACCCTACAAGAAAGAGTAGAACTGCCCCCACAGGGTTTTCAAGGAGCGGCTGGGGGACTTGAACTTCTGACGTTTCGATTCAAACTCAAGCAATGCACTAGCAACTATGTGTTCCTCACGTAAGGACAGTGGTGCAGGAGCCGACTCTGAACCCTGTTCCTGGGGCAGGGGGACCCCAGGACCAAGGCCTGAGCCTGTCTTGGGTCCCAGAAGATGGGTGGCCAGCAAGGCCAGGAGCAGCACCTTGGGGTCGATGCCCCGTGCCTCACTGCCCCAGGAGGAGGAAGGGGGCTCAGAGGACTTGAGTGGCTCTCCGGAACTCCCTTGGGGGACAGGCAGGGACACAGGCTGTGAGAGGCTGAGCAATAACTGCAAACCAGGCAGGGTCAGGGGTCATCCCAGGGCTGGCACTGACCCCCACCTCATGGTCACATCTGGAAAGGGCTGAGCTGAAACCCTCCCGCCCACACACACACTGGACCAATGGGGAAACCGAGGCTCACTAAGACGCTTTAGACTGGGTGCCCGAGCCCTGGCCTCGGTCTCCCGACCCTGGTGCCCCAACCCCATGTGGCGGTGGTGACCCCAAGTAGTGCAGTGACCCCAAGGGAGCAGTGACCCCAGGCAGGGTGGGTTGGGGTGGAGCAGCGGTGACACAGGGCACAGCAGCGGCCCCAGGCGGGGGTGTACTCACGGCTCCAGCCGGTAGGTGTACTGCCCATCGGGGGTCCGCTCCTGACGGTAGGTGAGGCTGTAGGCCAGCATGGTGCCCACGAGGCCAGCCAGCTGCTGCTTCTCACGGGCGCTGTACAGCTGCGTGCTCACCTGCAGGCAAGTGGTGGGTGACAGGATCTGAGCACGGCCCGGCCATGTCTGCTAGGAGCCCTGCCCCCCAACCCCATACAGCACTCACGGGGCGCAGCTTGGGTGTGAGAATGTCCAGGAGCGGGCAGAGGGCATCCAGCACGAGGGCTTGGGGCGTGGCACGGCTACGGGCGGACGGCGTGATGCCCGACACCAGCGTCTGGATCAGGTTCTGCATCTGGCTCGTCCGGTTCTGGGCCTGGGGTGAGTGGGGGAGCAGGGCCTGAGTCACTCCTAGGACCCCCGGACTCAGGCAGCAAAGCTGGCTGAGCCCGGGACCCCCTGACCCTGAGGGGGACAAGGCCGGCTCAGCCCGGGACCCCCTGACCCTGAGGGGGACAAGGC
>NW_004443960.1:598693-600439 GCF_000243295.1 Trichechus manatus latirostris | reverse complement strand
CTGAAGGGGGACAAGGCCGGCTGAGCCCGGGACCCCCTGACCCTGAGGGGGGCAAAGGCCGGCTGAGCCCGGGACCCCCTGACCCTGAGGGGGACGAGGCCGGCTCAGCCCTGGACCCCGCCCCATGGGCACCTCCTGCTGGCTGCTGGGGAAGGCCAGGCGCGGCACGTGGACGACAGCAAAGAGCAGGTGGAAGACGACAGGCAGGACAGGCGGGTAGCGCAGCAGCTGGAAGCTCTGGCGGCGGAGGGCGGCCTGGGCCAACAGGTCGTCGAAGGCTAACCAGTCGAGGGCGCTGCACACGGCGTCCAGCCCAGGGTCCCGCAGCCGCAGCCGCAGGAAGTTGTCATACAGGCCCTGCGGTCGGCGGGGTCCGTGAGCCCCCAACCTCCTGCCCAACCCACCCCTTTCTGCTCCCTCCACTCTAGGGGTTCCAGGGTCTCAGGGTTGCCAATCCCCAGAGACTGTAACCCGTGCTACTGTTCGACAAGAACACCAGGATGTACGGGGAGACCCTGCCTACCCCGAGTACCTCAGGAGCCAGCCAGGCTGGCCCCTCCTTCTGGGGCACAGCTGGCAGGAGAGGGCCCCCAGAGCCCAAGGTGCAAAGCCCATCTCTCGCCTCTGTAGCCTTGCTGGCCCCAAGCCACACTGAGCCACCCCCATCCCTGTGCTGACCACCGCTCAGTGAGATTGCGTGGATCTCAGCCCCCTAATCCAAAGCTGCTTAGGCTCCAGGAGCAGCTTAGGCCTGGGTTCTGGGGCGCTGGGAGCGCCATCTGCCACCCCCTCCAGCCGAACGTCAGCCAACCTCCCCCACCCCTGCTCTCACACCCAGTTGTGATCCGCATCCCCCTTCCCGCCCAGGACCCAACCCCAACCTGCCCCAGCCCCACCCCTGACAAGCCCTGTCCTTGTACCATCACCCCCAACGCCCTGTCACCCTCCTCCCCGCAACTTCTCCTGGAGCACGGCGCCCACTTCCTCCATCACGGGGACGCACTCCCCCGCACGCTCTCTGGGTTACCTGCACCACCTTCTCGTGCTCGCCGGCGGAGGTGGCCACGTGCAGCACGCGGTGGAAACGCTGCGAGACCGAAGTCACGGCCGCATCGGCAGAGCAGGATCCTGCGTCCCCACTCAAGAGTGCGTGGGCAGGCGGGGCCAGGTCCTGGTCCACACGGCGCCTGGGGGGGACACTGAGGCTGGACGGAGCCCCGCATGACAGCAAAGGCAGCCCCCTGCCTCCCTGAGTCCCCCGGGCACCCATCCTGAGAACGACCACAGCCCCAGAGCCTCACCCAGAGCCCCTCCCGCACAGGGCTCGCCACCCAAGAGCCAGAGGGTCCACGCAGTCACACGCTCTGAGATCTCAGAGGCCTCGGCTAACCGGAATGTCACTTAACTGGACATGGCCAGAGCCCAGCGGTAGATATGGGGCCAGTAGCCTCTGCCCAGGTGTCCACAGGGCCTGTGGAGGGTGTCCCCCCTGCGTCCCTGGGCCCCCGCCCACCCCTATGCCCGCACCTCTGGGCCCGGGGCAACTGGAAGACCTCCTGCCACACTGCAAAGAGCCCCTTGCGCTGGTCCTTGAGACCAACACGCGTGCTCTGCACAGCCCGGACACTCAGCTCCCGCTGGCCCTGTCCGTGCAGGAACTGGGTATGGGGGGATGGTGAGGAGCAGTGAGACACGGCAGCAGCAGGGGCGAGGGCCACCCTGCACCCCCCACACCCCTAAACCCCC
>NW_004443960.1:593011-598593 GCF_000243295.1 Trichechus manatus latirostris | reverse complement strand
GCCATACCCCCCGCCCCCACCTGCAAGGTGTTGATACAGGCACGGATGTCATTGTCCATCTTCTGGCAGAGGGCCGCGAGTGCACCGGGGTCAGCTTGCATGCCCCGCCGCCGGGAAATCTGTGGGGGTCAGGGGTGGGCTGGGGTACCCTCCACAAGTGAGGAGCACCCCTTCCACAGGCAAGAGGCACCCTGTCCTGGGGGGGGCGGGGCAGGTCTTCCTGACGGCCACAGCCCTGCCTGGAACCACGCAGCAGCATAGGCTCCTCCAGCTCAGACACCACCAACCACCACACCCAGGGCTGGCCAGGGGCCTGGACAGAGATGAGCCTGCAGGGGGCCTGGACAGAGGTGAGCCTGCAGGGGGCCTGAGCACAGAGGTGAGCCTGCAAGGGGGCTGGGCACAGAGGTGAGCCTGCAGGGGGCCTGGGCACAGAAGTGAGCCTGCAGGGGGCCTGGTGGGGGACTTGCAGCCCCGGACATGTCCCCTGGGGTCCTCACTGACCTCCTGGAGCCGCTGCACGAGCCGCGAGGACAGCGTGGGCGGAAAGTGGAGCAGGAGTGCCTGCTGCTTCAGCTGCCGCAGGGACGGGGCAAACCTGCAGGAGGAAGCAGGCCATGTAACCACGTTACCACGCCACCACGCCGCCACGCCAGCATACTGCCACACCACCAGGCCACCACACTGCCATGCCACCGTGCTGCCACACCCACCCTGCCAGGGCACACCAGCTCTACGCCAAAGCCCCACAAGCATGGGGGAGGAGAGGGGAACTCAGAGCCCAGTCCTGGCTCTGCCACCGAGAGTCCACGGGAGGTGGGCAGACTCTCCCTGGGGACCCAGTGGCCCCGCTGCCCACATGGTGGACCCCGCCTGGTGCCACTACACTCACTGGTCGTTGCAGATGCAGATGATGGGCCTCATCAGGAGCCCCCTCTCCGCCCGGCGCCACCGTCTCCCGCCCTCTGGCACAGCCTGGCCTGCGGGCTCCACCTCCTGTGGCCCCCTGCGGTCCAGGACGCTCAGCAGGACGTTAATAGCAGCCTGCGGGGGACACAAGTGAGTGGGGCCCTGGAGCCCCCACCCACCACAGAGGCCCCCCACACCCCACTCGTCCACAGAGGCCCCCCACACCCCACTCGTCCACAGAGGCCCCCCACACCCCACTCGTCCACAGAGGCCCCCCACACCCCACTCGTCCTCAGAGGTACCTCCCCCACCCCCACCCGGCCCTGGAGGCCCCCCACACCCCCACCCGGCCCTGGAGGCCCCCCCACCGTGGGGGCCCCGTCGATCTCATCGATGACCAGGCAGTTGGGCCTCCCGCCAGCACCCAGCACTGACTCCATCCGTGTGGCCGCCTCGATACGTGTGCGGAAGACCTCGGGGCTGCGGTCGTCACTGGAAGTGGACACAGTGAGGTCAGAAAGGGGCTCAGGACAGCCTCCTGGGGGTGGGCTGCCACACCTCCCACTGGGCTTAGAGACTGCCACGTGATGTGTCCACCGCCAGGTCCAGAGAGCCTCCCGGCTTGCACACCTGGGACCCCCGGACTGCCACCACGCTCAGACCCCAGGGCTGGGGCCCCGCCTCCTCTGACCCATCAGAACCACAGGAAGCCTGGAGGCCAGCCTTCCCCGCTCGGCCCTGGTCCAGCCGCCCCTGAGAACACCTCCACCCCACTCTCTGCTCACCTGGCATTCATCTCAACCACGCAGTACCCAGCATGTCGAGCAATCACGTGGGCCAGGGTGGTCTTGCCCAGCCCTGGGGGCCCGCACAGCAGTGCCACCTGCAGCCAGGGCAGATGACGACATGCTGGAGCTGGCACCACCTCCAGGAAGCCCCTCTTGCCCTGCAGCTAGAGGCTGAGAATCGTGCCTCCCAGCCCTAATGCTGCCGATGTCCTGCCCCTTGTCGTCCCCACGTGAGAACAAAACCCTGCCTGCTAACAGCACAAAGCTTGTATATTAGAACAAGAAAGCAAGTCACAGGGAGCCAGAAAGGCCACAGCTATTACAGCGTGACCGACCCGAGAACCACCCACGAGCAGACGAGCCTGTCAAGGTGTGTCAACGTCATCCCTATCAGCTAGAGAACACTCTCAAGTCTCAGCTCACACTGTCAACACGACAGACCAAGACCGTGACATCCTGTACTCGTGAGAGCAAACATGCCTCATGGCTCACAGAGGCTGCAAAGGCGCCATCCACCCCATGCTCAGCCCTCAGCCCAGGGCAGTGGCGCCTGCGGCGGGGCTCACCTTCTGCCGGGGCCGCCGGCTTGGGTCCAGTTCGGCCTCAAGCATCTCCTCCAGCACCTGCTCGTGGCTCTTCCACTTGCCAGAAGCTGTGACCTCCTTGCCAACCCGGGGCGGCTCGACGCTGGGCTTGGGCTTCCGGGCAGGTCTCTCACGGCCGAACACCACCAGGTCCCACAGCTTCAGCCACTTGAGAAGGCAGCGGTTGGTGAACTGTGGGGGGTTGGGGGTACAGCCTGAGGACTCCCTGTCCTTGGCCCTGTCAGCCTGCTGCCCCAGGCCCGTGTCACAGATGAGGATGCCCCAATTCGGGACCAGAGCTCAGTCTCCTTGGGGATAACTGACAGAGCAGAGTTTACACAGGGCTCTTGGTTCTATGTGATGTGCCTTGCCTCCCCAGAGTACCCCAACATCATATAAGGAAAAGCCCCATAGCGACGGCAGGGAGGGGGATGGAAGTTCAGGGCAGGGGACACAGAGACTCCCAGCTGAGCTCACAGGTGGCCAGCAGCAAGCCGGCCCCATGCTGGGCCTGTTTTCCCATCTACAACTCTACAGGGTAGACCAGATCTCTCTCCACCCAACAGCCCAGTGAGCTGGGCCCTAGGTTTTTCCCTCTCGATGACAAGGAAAGTCAATCACACTTGAGTAAAAACAAGGCCTCACATCATCACTGAGCAGGTCTGTGTAGTGCTGGGGCGCAAACTCATCGACCCACAGGCAGTGCTGGGAAGTGTCCTGGCCGACGGCCACCTCCGATTCTTCCTCTGGGGTCCTTGCAGGCTGGGCAGCCTCCTCCTCCTTCTCAGGTCTGAGGCTGGACAACACCATGGTCTGAGCCACCGGGGCCTTGACCCCAGGCAACGCAGACCCCGCATCCGTGAAATACAGGCAGAGGCAGTCCAAGACCTGGGGAGGGTCCCAGGGTGGGGAGAGCCACCGAGTCACCTGCGCAGCATGTCTGAGAGCTGCTGAGCCTCCTCGAGCCGCCGCTGCCGCCGCTGTGACAGAGATTGGGTCGGGGTGGCTCAGACCTTGGTCTCACCTAGAGCCACCCCTCCCCGCCCAGCTACACCCCAGCCGGCCCACCTCGCTGTCCACCTGCTGCTTCAGGGAGGTGAAGGGCACACCCAACAGGTCCAGCCGGCTGCGGCCACGCCACCGCACGTCCAGCAGAGGGATCTGTAGGGAGGGGGCCTCAGTCACCTCTGCACCCCAGTCACGGGGCTCCCACAGCCCCCCAACAGTGCCCAGGGACCTGGAGCCCAGCATCAGCTGGCCGAGGGAGGTGGGGGAAGCCTTCTCTACTCAGGGACCCCAATGGGGAAAGCAACATGGATGGGGTCAGATCGAAGGAGCAGGTAGACCCCCCATCTTGGAGACATGCCTGGCCTCAAGGGTGGGGTAGGGGGGTGGGGCCTCCCAAGCTCCCTCTGACCACACGGGATCCCACGTCACCGCTCTCCAAAGCAGCTTCCGCTCTCCCTGTTGGTTCTCTACACACCACCTTAGCTTCTCCGAGAAGCTCTCCCTGACTACCACGTGCTGCCGGGACTACAGGTACAAACGGAGACCCAACAGGAGACCCAGGGGACCCAGTTCCCGCTTTAAGCAAACCAGACACACAGACCCCATCTGCCAAGCGGAAGATGGCCAGGTGAGCTTGCTGAGAGGGTCCCAGCCAGGGATGTGAGGCCCAGGACCCTTCCCTGGGCCACATCGAGCCAGCCACACGGCACCCACCTGAACCCCTGTGCCCGTGGGGTCGGCCCGCAGCACCAGGAAGGCCCGGTCACCACCGGTCGACGTCACATTGATGTAGTCCTCCAGGACTGGCGGCCGCCGCAGGACAGGATTGCGAGCAGCTGGCGAGGCCGACATGGGACCCGTGTCGGCTCCGGTGTCCGAGGGCCTGAGAGGGGTCGGGACTCAGACTCAGGACTCAGCCTGCCAACAGGCCACCCCTCCAGGCCTCGGGGCCCCATCCAAGGAGCAGGCTCCTTGCCGAGTCTGAGGCACGCACCCATCACCCCACAGTTCTGCAGGGACCTCGGGGCTTGGCGGGGGAGTGATGCCCAGCGGAGGGGAGTCGGGTGGCAGCTCCTCCATCTCCTCCTCTGGCCCGAAGTTCAGCCTCTTGACTGCCTCCAGTCGTGGTCGTTTGATCCTGGAGGCTGTGGGGACACATGGAGGAGCAAGAGACCCTTCCCCAGCCTCACACCCCACCCTGGCTCCTGCGGCCAACCCTGCAGACGTACTGGGGGACAGAAGTCTGTCCCTCTGGACACCACTATCCAGTTCTCTCTTCCTGGCACCATCCTTGCCCTTCTGCAGACACCTGGCCAGAGACGGGCGGGTGGCAGCATCCCCTCCGGTGATGGCCTCCTCAAAGGTCAGCTGGGGTCGGCCCACTGGGGGCTGAGGAGTCCTGGCAGGCGGCAGAGCCGACGCCCCTGCAGAAGAGAGGGTGCTCAGCAACCGCCCCAAGACAGTCTCCTGGACCTGCAGTGTTGACGCTCTTTTCTCCCCAAAGGGTGGTTCTTCTCTAGCCTTTGCTCTCTGATGTCTGCTCCACCTCCTCAGAGAAGCCCTCCCTGACTGCCGGGAAGGAGCATCATGGCGCTGCCCAGGTGAAGGGGGGACAAGCCAGGGGACTTGGTGAGGTGGGGGAAGGGACCGCGGACACGGGGGAGGGGACCAGAGCCCAGGAGGAGGAGACGGGGTTCCAGGGGGAGAAACGGGGAGTGGGAGGCTCGGGAGGAGGAGACGGGGGCTCGAGGGAGGGGCCGGGGGAGGGGACCGGGAAGGAGTCGGGGGCAGGGGAGGACGCGGGTTCCCGCGCGCGCGGCCTCCCCGCCCCGTATGCCCGGAGGGAGAAGCCGGGCCCCGCGCGCACCTTCCAGCTCGGCCAGCACCTCGAGCTCGGCCGCGAACTGGCTGTGGAAGTCATCCTCGACCCCGCACAGCTCCTGCTCGTAGTCCTCCATGCCGCCCGCCGCTGCCATACCGCCGCGCCGGCGCCCCGAACCTCCCGCGCCCCGAGCGCTGCCCGCGCCGCCAATCAGCGGCCGGCGTGCCGGGGGGCGCTCGCCATTGGGTGACGGGCGCTGGCCGGGGGCGTGGCTGCGCCCTGGCTGGGCGTGGTTGAGTGAATTCATTGGCGTCGAAGCGGCGAGTCCAGGAGTGCTCGCCATTGGGTGACGGGGGCGGGGCGGAGGCGGGGCTGCGCGCGCAGGCCGGGCGGGGCTGACTCAGTCACCGTAGACGAGCGGCGCGCCCAGAAGCGCTCGTTATTGGTCGGCGCAGCTGCCCGTCCGCGGCG
>NW_004443960.1:578440-592758 GCF_000243295.1 Trichechus manatus latirostris | reverse complement strand
AGCGGCTGCTCCGGGTCGCAGTGGGTGGAGCGCAGGGTCGCGAGGGCTGGAGCCCCGGCAGGACAGCGGTGTCGGGGACCCGGACGGCGCAGCCCGGCTGCAGGTCGGTCCTGGGGCGGCCAGGAACGCGTGGGGACTCGGAGCTGGGGTCTGGCCGAACCCCCGGGCCTGGGGCAGCCTAGGGGAGCGGAGGCGGGGCCTTAGGGAGGAGGTGTCTGCGGGGAGGGGCCAGCTCGGGCCGCCCAGGGACCCCGCCCCGCACGCGGCGCCCAGGCTGACCCGTGGAGCCGGGAGGAGGGCCCCTCACGTGTCCAGGGCCCGGAAGGGCCTACGGGGCTGGCTGGGGAGGTCCGCGGAGAACACGCCCGTTCCTTTCAGGGTCTGGGTCGTGTCTTCACGACCCTGGTCAGAACCCAGAAGAACCACTGACTCCCACCCCCCACTCCGCTGATGCCCCCCGCGTGGACCTTGGGTGCTGGGGCACGGGGGATGGGGCTTCAGAGGGTTCGGACCTGGGACCCGCGGCCTGGGGGGCAGGGAGGGGTGTCTGATGACGGAGTGGGGGGGGGGTATGTGACTCCAGGATGGAGGTGTCTGACGGGAGAGGGGGTGTCTGATGGGGCGGTGCCGCTGCGCCCCCCTCTCCGTCCCCCGCCTGCCCTCCCTCAGGCGCTGCCATGGAGCCCGGCAGCATGGAGAATCTGTCCATCGTGTACCGGAGCCGCGACTTCCTGGTGGTCAACAAGCACTGGGACGTGCGCATCGACAGCAAGACGTGGCGCGAGACGGTGACTCTCCAGAAGCAGCTGCGGCACCGCTTCCCTGAGCTGGCTGACCCCGGCACCTACTACGGCTTCAGGTGTGCGGGGCGGGCGGGGTCCGGGCCACCGCGGGAGGGGAGCATGGTGGATGGGGTCCGGGCCACCGTGGGACGGGACCATGGCGGGTGGGGTCCAGGCCACTGCGAGATGGTACCATGGCGGGTGGGGTCCAGGCCACCCCAGAATGGTACCACAGCAGGTGGTGTCTAGGCCACCACGGGACGAGACCAGGGCGAGCACCTCAGCAGCCCTGCCCTCCCCAGGTTCTGCCACCAGCTGGACTTCTCCACTAGCGGGGCGCTCTGCGTGGCCCTGAGCAAGGCGGCCGCTGGCAGCGCGTACAGGTGCTTCAAGGAGCGGCGCGTCACCAAGGCGTACCTGGCTCTGGTAAGGCCCTTCTGGGCGTGGGCACCCCGTTCTCTCCATTTTGCGCTCGTGGCCTTTGGGCTGCCCCCTGAGTAGTGTGTGCTTCATTTGCGCAACAGGTGCGGGGGCACGTCCAGGAGAGCCGCATGACCATCAGCTACGCCATCGGCAGGAGCAGCACGGAAGGTCGGGCTCACACCATGTGTATCGAGGGCACACCGGGTATGGCAGTGCGGCGGGCGGGGCCCGGGGCGGGCGGGGCCCGGGGCGGCAGCTGACCCTCACGTTGCCTTCTCTTGCCCAGGCTGCGAGAACCCAAAGCCAAGCTACACGGAGCTGGTGGTCCTTGAGCTCGGGTTGTACGCGGGGGACCCCGTCTCCAAGGTGCTGCTGCAGCCGCTTACAGGTGTGCCAGGGTTCGGCTGGGGGGCCCTATCTGCGGTCTCCCCATTTTGCAGGGAGGGAAACAGGCACGGGGGAAAATAACCTGCTTAAGGCCCCCGAAGTCACTGGCAGAGCTGTTCACCCCAGCACAGCCTGCATTTTCAGATCTTTGCTGGGCTCTGGGGGATTTTGGAAGGATCCCTGGTGGCATAGTGGTTAATGTGCTGAGCTGCTAAAAGGTTGGTGGTTTAAATCCACTGGTTGTTCTGCAGGAAAAAGGTGTGACAGTTTATTTCTGTAAAGATTACAATCTGGGAAGCTCCTGTAGTGCACTTTTGCTTTGTCCCGCAGGATCACTATGAGTCAGAATCAGTTCCAAGGTAGTGGATCTGTTGGGGGGTTGCTGGCTGGGGTTCTCTGTCTTGAACCTGACTGTATCATCAGTTTGCCCTGTACTGTCCTGAGGGCCAGCCTCCCTCGTAGGAGAGCACGGGGGATTCATTTTTGCGGGTGGCTGTGGGGTAGAGGGACACAGATGGAGAGCCTGCTGACCTACACCTCTGCCACAGGTCGGACACATCAGCTGCGTGTGCACTGCAGCGCCCGCGGCCACCCCGTGGTGGGCGACTTGACCTACGGGCGGGGCGGTGGCCAGGAGGAGCGGCCCTTCCGCATGATGCTGCATGCGCTTTACCTGCGGGTGCCCACGGATGCTGAGCGTGTGGAGGCTTGCACCCCCGACCCCTTCGTGCCTGCCCTGGATGCCTGCTGGAGCCCCCACACCCTAGTTCATCCCCTCAACCAGCTCATCCAGGCCCTGCGAGCAGCCCCTGACCCCGCAGCCGGGAGCCCCCAGCCGTGCAGCCCCGCCGTGCCCCACCCTGTGACCCCTGAGACCGAGGCACAACGGGCCTCTTGCCTACAGTGGCTGCTGGAGTGGACACTGGAGCCAGACAGCTGAGTAGGCAGCCGGGGCGTGGGGTGGCGGCTGGGACCCCAGGGTGGGGCTGCAGGACAGAGCCCCAGACCCGTCCTGAGGCAAGTGGTGTTCCTAGTGGGCACACAGGCCCTGGCTGGCTGCCCAGCCGAGGAGGACTTAACCCTGCCCCGCTGGCTGCTGGTGGAGGGCTGCAGTGCAGCCAGCTGGCCAGCAGGGGGAGCCAGGTGGTCGCAGGTGGAGGAGCTCCAAGGACGTGCGTTTCTGGCTCACCGGGGGAAACCGAGGCCCTTCCTTCCTGCTGAAGCACTTTTCCGCCTCCGAAGCCTCACCCTAGGGCCCCCGATTTACAGACTGGATGGAGGCCAGGGAGGGAGAGTGGCTGTCCACGGTTACCCACACTGATGGGGCAGAGTGGCCCTGGATCCCAAGGCCCCCCCAGTCCCTGCTGGGCCCCTTCCCTCTGAAGCAACGCGTTTCCTTGGCTGCTCTGCCCAGAGCCCCTTGTCCCGTCACCGGCAGACCCCAGCCCATCTTCCTGTCGCCCCACTGTGGTCTTTGCGCTCTGCTCGCCCCTCTCTCTGTGCCTTTGTTTCTGCGGGACTGTGCCTGGGAGCCTTCCTCCCTCCACCTGGGTCCTGGGGATGAGGGGGTGGTGGCTGAGGAGCCCCAGCTACTTGCCCGCCCCTCTACACCTATCAGGGGTGCTGCTCTCCTGTGGGGTTTTAGGGTTCCCAGCCTGCCTCCGGCACTGCCTGCTCCCACGAAGCTCTGGCCTGCAGGACCCCCAGCCTGGGAGCCCTGGGCAACCCGGGTCTCGCCTCCTACCTCCCCGCAATGTGCCCACCACAGCTGAGCTCCAGGGACTTGGAATAAACTCAGTAACAGACCCCATGAGTGAACAAGAACGTGTCTGATGTTAGGGTCCTACGGGGGTTCTGAAGACCTGGACTCTTTCTGCCCCCTTCCTTAACCAGGAGATCTCTGCCCTGAGACCCCCAGCCAGGCTCAGGCCATTGTCAGGGCACTGGCTGCTGACCTGAGCCCCAGCCACGCAGGGGCATCCTACAACCCAGCTTGGGGGCTGGGCTCGGCAGGATAGGGAGGGCAGAGGCCGGGTAAGCCCTGCGCTGGAGGACTACCAGAGCCCCCCAGACACGCTTCCCAGGGTCCTTCAGAAGAGTCACTTCCACCTCAGTGCTGGGTCTCCAAAGTCTCAGAGCATTGCAAGGAGGCAGTGGAGGTCACACAGGCCTGTTGTCCTGGGCCCGGCCCCTCCTCCCAGGGCCAGCCTGACCTGTAACCACAGTGGGACCGCAGCAGGACTAAGGCAGGGTAGGAACCCAGGTCTGAGCCCTGGAGTCAGGCTGGCCCGGGTTCAAGTTCCGACCTAACCAGCTGAGGACTGTGTGGTCTCCGCTGAGTAACTGCTGCCCCAGTTTCCTTGTCCGTAAACGGGGGACTTGAGCAGATCAGAGAAGGTCACATGAGATCTGTCCTCGGTTGCTGTCATAGCCACTGGGACCCTCCTCACCTGGCCCTGCCGTCACGTACCCTTCACTCCAATCTTCATACTTGTTGAGGCCCGCCCACCGTAGGTCCCTCACAATAACTGCCCACCCTCTGTCCTCACGGCCTGCTCACCCCTTGGGATATCGTGTCTCCTGTCTCCGCACTGCCCCCTCTGAAATGGCAGTCCCCAAGTCTGGGGTTGTGTCACCACAAAGCCCCAAGCCCTGCACAGGCCTGGCGGTGCTCAGGAACTATCTGGAGGGATTTCCCCGTGGGTTCAGACCGTGGCCCACCCCCACTGGAGTCCTTGCCCCACCTAGCACCCCACCTTTCTGCAAGAGGCCTGTGTTCAGCTGGCATCATGCCTGTCTCTGCCACACGGGGTCACTGTTGGACACAGCCCCGTGCTCACGGGCTGTCTTCTCTCACCTGTCATGCTCAGTTGCTCCCCAACGGCTGGCACCTGCCAGAGGGCCTGGGTCCACGGGGGCTGTGGCTGAGCCAGGACTACCCAGGTGACCCCGGAGCCCCTCACCTTCAGGTACTCAGGCAGGGCTATCCCAGAATATCCCCAAGGTGGCCGGATATTCTTGTTGGCCCCCAGGGCCAGCCATATCCTGGGGGGCAGCTGCAGACAGCCTGTGGGCAGAGCTGTTCTCCACACTAGGACAGAGAGCCCCTGGGTGGGGTGGGGGTGGGGGGCAGGCTGCTCCTTGCAGTTGTCGATCAATTTCTCCCTCAGCTGCGGGGGGAGTGCTCATGGGGTCCTCTGCCCCCTTCTAGAGCTGAGAGCAAGAGTGGGCAGTGGGTGTCCCTGCCTCACCCCATCCACCCCAGGTCCCGGGAAACTACAGGTAGGGCAGGTGGCTGGGAAACCCACTGCCCCCCATTCCCTCCCATCTGGAGGACCTTGGAGCAGGACTGGCCCAGTGCGAGTGTGGGGGGGGTGGTCAGGAGCACAAAGGTGCCTCCATGTCATTGGCTTTGCTCTCCAGCAGGACTGACCCAGTGTGGGGAGGTCAGGAGCATGAAGGAGCTTCCATGTTGGTGGCTCTGTTCTCCAGCAGGACTGACCCAATGTGGGGATGTCAGGAGCACGAAGGAGCCTCCATGTTGTTGGCTCTGTTCTCCAGCTTTTACACCCCCAGGTGCTAGGTGGCTCTCACAGCATCAGGAGTAGGACCAGGGGCCTCAGGGAAGACCTTGACCACCACTCTGCAGGGTAGGGATGCCCGGGCTCAGTGGGCCACGGGGAGGGCAGAGGGTAGGAGTGGCCGGCCAGAAGGCCATGGAGCAGGGTATGCTGGCCTGGCACTTGTCGGGGGGCTGAGCACACAGAGCAAGGGACAGGACAGATGGGTAGACAAGGTGGAGAAGTAGACGGACAGAGAGTGGGAAGGCAGGATGGGAGGGTGGCTGACCAGCTGGGTAGCTGGGCCAAGGGATAGGCCCCGCCCTGGAAAAGGCTCCACTCCACCCCTGCCCAGCTCCTCCCCCTGAAAAGCCGGGCCCCCCACCATCACACAGGACCCCCTACCTGCCTCCCAGGACCCACATAGCTCCTCTGACCATCCAGCCACCAGGTCCAGCCCTTTCCCCCTACCAGGTAAGGTGCTTCATCCCAGCCCATCTCCCCCCATGAGCTGAGGCCCCAGGGCCCAGACAGCCCCCAGCCCATCTGCCTCATGCCCTAGCTGTGCTGGGTAGGGTCTTGGGTTGGTGTGGGAGTTGAGTGAGATTTCCCGGAAGAGGGGCAAGAAGAAGTTCCCTGGCGAGGATCCCGGGCATGCTTCTGGGGGCACGCGTGCCCAGTAACACGCAGCAACACGCCTCGGGGCTTCAGCGTCACAAGGTGGAAGCCGGCCACACGCACCCCCACACAGGCCTGCATCTGGCTGATGTGTGCCCGACGTGCCCTGCAGGGACACACTGTGGCACACAGCACAGAGGAGCACAGGCCGAGAGTTGTACATAGTGCCCGCGTGCAGGCTCACAGGGCCCCGCGTGCAGGCTCACAGGACCCCGCGTGCAGGCTCACAGGGCCCCGCGTGCAGGCTCACAGGGCCCCGCGTGCAGGCTCACAGGACCCCGCGTGCAGGCTCACAGGGCCCCGCGTGCAGGCTCACAGGGCCCCGCGTGCAGGCACAGCTGGACAGCTGCCAGCTGTGAGCTCAGCCGCTGGCTCCTTTGGGACCAGGAGCAGGTGCCTGCCATGCCTGGGGCCCCTGGGGACGGCAACACAGCGTCAAGGCTCCGCCCTGCAGAGGCTGTGCAAGAGTGGGTGGCAGGGCACGGGGTAGTGGCCTGCCACCCACGGGCGACTCACGAAAGAGCAGGGAGCCCCCCGTGCCCCCACCCTGCACAGCCCCGGCGCCCCAGGTCTCAGCAGTACAGGCTGAAGACTGCCTGGTGGGCTGGGATCTCCGACGTTCCTCCACCTGCAGGTCTGGAGCCTCAGGTGAGAGGGCAGGGCTGTGGGTCTGGACCACTGTGCAGCCCCGTGCAGGGGGCTGCTCCTCTCTGGGCCTCAGTTTTGTCCCCTGTGGGGCGAGGGGGATAGCCCCACTGTCTTCCTCCTGGGCCGTTTGTAGGGTCTGGAGGCCCAGAGCTGTCCTGGCGGGGCTCCCTGATGCTCCCTCGCCTCCCTGGACCCTAGTCCCCAGACCTCACGACTTTGGTCTCAATGTGGCCAGGGCTGCCCAGGGAGCTAGGGCAGGGTCGTCACTTGGGGCCAGGTCCCATCCAGAGCTGGGTGTCTGGGTTGGGCCCCAGACAGGGGCAGGGCCTGCCTGGCCACACCAGATGGGGTTGGGGAGAGGCTGCCCAGGGAGGGTTGAGACACCCCTGGCCTCTCTCGCAGGCGCCTACTCAGAGTTACAGGGACCGCCGCCCCTCCCCCCTCTCTGTTTGTCTCCTTAATTGGAGATGCAGCCACCGCCCCGGGGTCCCCTGAGCCCCAACCTGTGATAAGAAAGGCCCCAGGCTGGCCCGGCCCCCTCCCTGCCACTCCTTTTGTTCCAAAACGACGCACTGTTTGCGGGGGTTTTTCCTCCGAAACACAGAGAGAGCTGGCTGGAGCCCCGGACGGCAGGTGGGGGTGGGGTGGAGGGCTGCCGCGTCACCTCCCTGTGCTCCCCTGCAGCTTGTTCGGGACCTGCTGCTGGTGACACCAGTGCCTTTCTGCCCCGGGACGGCCTCAGCCAGGACGATCATCACCAACCACTGGGCAGCCATGGGCCCCTGGGCAGGTGAGATGTCCCCTCCACCGCGGGGGGTGAGATGTCCCCCTGGGCGGGTGAGATGTCCCCTCCACTGGGGGGAGTGAGATGTCCCCCTGGACGGGTGAGATGTCCCCTCCACCGGGGGGGGTGAGATGTCCCCCTGGGCGGGTGAGATGTCCCCTCCACCGGGGGGGGGTGAGATGTCTCCCTGCCCGGAGGGACCCATGGCTGGACTCCCCAGGTAGGGAGGGGAGACCCCAGTCATCAGGGTGACAGAGCCCCCCAAGGAACACAGCACAACCCAGCATGCTGCCCCAGGCCCAACAGCCCGGGAGGTGGCAGGCAGGACTGTGTGGGACTCCACAACCCACCTGCTCGGGGCCCTTCCTCCACTGGAGAAATGATCTCAATAAATGGTACTCATGGGGCTGGCGAAGTACGGTGGCTCGCACCCCACCTGTTGGCTGGGTTTCCAAGGCAGGAACATGGGCCAGGCCCCCCAAATCCTGCTGACAGGCCCAGAGCCTGGGGAGACCTGGTTGGATGGGAGGAGGCGTTCACACACATACACACACCGCCGGGCATCCCCCAGACACAGGCCCGGCCCAGTCCTCCCTGCCTCCGTGGGCACCCATGGCGGGGGCCCATGCTGCCCCACGTGCTCACGGCAGGCTCTGTTCCAGGTGCCCTGGCCAGCCCGGGCCTCGTCCTCCTGCTTTCACTCACAGTCCATCACTCACACCCCCAGGCCGAGGTCTTCTTCCAGAGCGAGCTGGATGAAGATGGGGTCAGCCAGTGGGCCAGGTGAGCGCCAGGCCCGGGACTCCTCCAGCAGGGCCCAGGCCACAAACCACAGAGGGCCAGTCCTTCCGCCCAAGTCCCTCAGCAGATGGCCAGGGTCCTCAGAGCCCAGCCTGAGCACAGAGCCATCAGGGGAGCAAATGAATGAGTGAACGAGTGAGTGAGCAAAGCAGGGGCCCCATCTGAGCCCCAACAGTAGCTTGGAGCCCGGCCCCAGCAGATGCTCAAGGAGTGAGGGAGGGAATGAGTGAATTAACAAACACATGAATGAATGAGTGAGTAAATGAATGCGTGAAGCAGGAACCCACCCTGCATTTTGAGGCGCCTCTCGGCACCACTTTTGGCACCTCAGCCCCCCGTGCTGGAAGGCAGCTTCAGATGCCCTCGATCCCGCAGCCTGCAGCCCCTCCTCAGCTGCCCCTCCACCCCTCACACCAGCCTATTGTCTGCCCAGTGCCAACGCCTCCCTCCTGCACAGCTTCCGGTGCCAGCCGGCCGGCCAGCTGAGCCGGGACCAGCTATCGGCTCTGGTCAGGAGGATGGCGGCCCAGCAGGTGCTCCTCGAAGCCTGGCAGGTGAGCGCCCTCCGGGGCCCTGGGCGAGCAGGGCGCAGGGTGGCACCAGGGGGACAGGCTGTGCAGGGAGGAGGCTTCTGGGGAAGGGCCTGGGGCAGCGGGGGGTGGTCTGCACAGGCAAGAGGGTCTCCCCGGCAGAAGCTGGGCTGCAGGACCACCAGGCTGGGTCGGGAACACAGGCGTGCAGGTTGCCAGAGCTGGGAATGTTCTGGAAACACAGCCAATCTGCCAAGCTCAGAATAAGCCAGAATGCGTCTCTCAGGTCTACCCAAACACAACGGGAAGTTCAGCCCCTCTGGGACGATTTCTCTCCTTTTGGGCGTCTTTTCCTGCTCGGCCCACTTCGGACATTTCTAGGATTTTTTTAGCCAGTTCACCCGCAGTCACCCCGGCCTCGTATTCTTGTTGGGAACGAGGGTTTGTCATGCCTGCACCGCGTCCTTTCCCTCGTCCATCTCGGCACTGTCCCCACTGGGCGGGCTCCCTGGACCCCTGGAATTCATACTCAGACTCTGCCTCCCTGAGGCCCCACAGCCGAACCAAGCATCCTCTGCCCCCAAGTTTGGGGGAAAAAAAGCTGTCGCTTTGTCTCGTTATAAAATTAGTATAATCCAGAAAAATGGGAAAACGCAGAAAAGGTGAAAGTACAGACCATCCTTTGGAGGCCCACTCCGCCAGAGAAAGGCCGGCGTTTAGGGTTGGCCCTCTGTTCTCCGCTCCAAGCAGAGCTTTCTTGGGATTTAATCTGGTGGAGTTAGGGACCCCAGACTCCCTGTGCCCACCGCCTCCAGCTGCGCCCACCGCCTTGCTCTGGGGCTGCAGCTCCGAGAAACACACCGGGCCCCAACGCTGAACCACCCCTCCCTGCTCGGCTGTCGCCTCGTAACCGCCCTGCCCTGGGCTACACCGAACCCTCACCCACGGGGGTTCAGATTCGTCGGATTTCCTGAGGACAGACCCCACGGGGGGCGCCTGGGAATGTGTATAGTTTACAAAGCTTTTCCCTGATTGTGAAATTCACGTTCATGTCAGGGATTGGGAGGCTCTGAAAAGCACAGGAGAGAAGCGAGACCCGTTTATGCTGCCGCCCGGGGAAGATCACGCGGAGCGGTCTGACAGCCCCTCCCCGTGATATCCCTGCGCGTCCGTTAAACGTGGCTGGGATTTAAAAAAACAAGACAAAAACAAACCAGTTGGTGTGGAGTCAACCCCGACTCATGGCATGGCGACCATGTGTGTCGGAGGACAACTGTGCTCCATAGGGTTTCAGTGGCTGATTTTTCAGTATATCTCCAGGCCTTTCTTCCAAGGCACCTCTGGGTGGCCTCGAACCTTCAACCTTTTGGTTAACAGCCAAGCGTGTTAGCCGTTTGTGTCACCCAGGGACTACTTCACCAAAAAACACCAAACCAGTTGCTTTCAAATTGACCCCGACTCCTGGCGATTTCATGTGTGTCAGAGTAGACCTGTGCTCCACAGGGTTCCCAGTGTTGGTGTTTTGGAGGTAGATCACCAGGCCTTTCTTCTGAGGCACCTCTGGGTGAACTCAAACCTCCAACCTTTCCGTTAGCAGCCAATCACGTTTGCACCACCCAGGGACGTAACAGGCAGGCAATTGTGTATTCTACTCTCCTCCCTAATTAATGAGTACGTGTTTCTTTCCTGGATATTTAAATATTAAATATTTTTCCTGGAGAAATGGCATCTTCTGTATGAACATTTTAGAACCACAGGTACCTGCTGTTAAGTTGCCTTCGAGAAGGTTCTACCAATTCTTGATTGTCCAGTAAAGCATGAGGGGCTGACTGGACCTCATCTTTGCCCGTCTTGGGCATCTTCATTTAACAAAACAAAAACAAAACAAAACAAACTTTGGCAAGAGAAAATCCTCTGGAAGTTTCCATGCCGATTGGGTCCAAGAGTTCCTCGGAAGAAGGCAAGCCTTCCCTGTCTGTCCACTCCCCTCCATGCTGGGTGAGTTTCATGAAGGCGTCTTCTCTCATAACACACTTAGGAACGTAAGTGCCTTTATGGGCTGGCTTGTCTGTAACATCTGGGGTGACGTCTGGCCTCCTTCTACTGTCAGCCTTTGGGTGGTTTCACGTTTTTAGGTGTCTGGTGAACAGCATTGTTGTTGGGTGCCGTCGGGTCGGCTCTGACTCACAGCGACCCCATGTACAACAGAACAAAACATCGCCCAGTCCTGCACCAGCCTCACTGTCGTCGTTATGCTTGAGCCCATTGTTGCAGCCACTGTGTCCATCCATCTCGTTAAGGGTCTTCCTCTTTTTCACTGACCCTCTACTTTACCAAGCATGATGTTCTTCTCCAGGGATTGGTCCCTCCTGATAACACGTCCAAAGTATGTGAGACAAAGGCTCACCATCCTCACTTCCAAGGAGCGCTCTGGCTGTACTTCTTCCAAGACAGACTTGTTCATTCTTTCGGCAGTCCGTGCTATAGTCAATACTCTTCACCAACATCATAATTCAAAGGCGTCAACTCTTCTTCGCTCTTCTCTTATTCATTGGCCAGCTTTCACATGCTTAGAAAGAAATTGAAACACCATGGCTTGGGTCAGGCACACCTTAGTCTTCAAGGTGACATCTTTGTTTTTTAACATTTTAAAGAGGTCTTTTGCAGCATACTTGCCCAATGCAATGCATTGTTTGATTTCTTGACTTTTGCTTCCATGGGTGTTGAAATCCTTGACAACTTCAATCTTTTCTCTGTCTAACATGATGTTGCTTATTGGTCCAGTTGTGAGGATTTTTGTCTTCTGTAGGTTGAGGTGTAATCCATACAGAAGGCTGTGGTCTTTGATCTTCATCAGTAAGTGCTTCAAGTCCTCTTCACTTTCAGCAAGCAAGGTTGTGTCATCTGCATAACACAGATTGTTAATGAGTCTTCCTCCAATCCTGACGCCACATTCTTCTTATCATCCAGCTTCTTGGATTATTTGCTCTGCGTACAGATTGAACAGGTGTGGTGAAAGGATACAACCCTGACACACACCTTTGCTGACTTTAAACCACACAGTACCCCCTTGTTCTATTCAAACGGCTGCCTCTTTATCTATGTACAGGTTCCTCATGAGCACAATTAAGTGTTCTGGAATTCCCATTCCTCGCAATGTTATCCATAATTTGTTATGATCCACACAGTAGAATGCCTTTGCATAGTCAATAAAACACAGGTATACATCTTTCTGGTATTCTCTGCTTTCAGCCAGGATCCACCTGACATCAGGAATGACATCCCTGGTTCTGCGTCCTCCTCTAAATCCGGCTTGAATTTCTGGTAGTTCCCTGTTGATATACTGCTGCAGCCACTTTTGAATGATTTTCAGCAGAATTCTACTTGAGCATGATATTAATGGTATTGTTGGATAATTTCCGCGTTCAGTCAGATCACCTTTCTCTGGAATGGGCATAAATATGGATCTCTTCCAGTCGGTAGCCAGGTAGACAACAGCATAGAGCTGGCTTTTCTTTTTCATTGTGGTGAAATACTCATAGCATAAAATGACCACTTTAACCATTTTAAGGTTCACAGTTTAGTGACATTAATTATTCACCATGCTGTGCAACCATCACCGCTATCTGGTTCCAGGGCATTTTCATCCCCCCAAACAGAAACCCTGCACCCAGTAAGCAGTCACTCGCCATTCCCACCCCTAGCCTCAGTCAGTCCTAATCGACTTTCTCTCTATGGATTTGCCTATTCTAGACATTTCGTGAAAGTAGAACCATCCGATAATCGTTTTTTTGTGTCTGGCTTCTCTCACTCAGCATAATGTGTTCAACGTTCAACTACTTTGTAGCAGGTATCAATGCTTCACCCATTTTAGGGCGGAGTAATGTTCCGTCACCACCACTTGTCTGTTAGGATGTCAGCCTGTCAGTTTGTTGAATTATGGTGTTGCTGAAGAATATTGACTATACTGTGGACTGCCAGAAGAACAGACAAATCTGTCTTGGAAGAAGTACAGACAGAATGCTCCTTAGAAACAAGAATGGTGAGACTTCGCCTTACATGCTTTGGACATGTTATCAGGAGGGACCAGTCCCTGGAGAAGGGCATCATGCTTGGTAGTGTAGAGGTTCAGAGAAAAAGAAGACCCTCAACGAGATGGATTAACACAGTGGCTGCAACAATGGGCTCAAACATAGCAATAACTGTGAAGATGGCGCAGGACCAGGCGGTGTTTCATTCTGTTGTACGTGGGGTCGCTATGAGTCAGAGACGACTCGCGGGCACCTAACAACCACGACAACACTGTCACATTGTGTTTGTCCGCCATCTGCTGACGGACCCTTGGGCCGCTTCCACTCCTTGGCTGTTGGGAGCAGGCTGCAGTGAACACTGGTGTTCACATCTGCGTGAGTCCCTGCTGTCAGGTCTTTCGGGAGTAGAATTGCTAGGCCATGTATTATTTCTGTGTTTAGCTTTTTGAAGAGCTGCCACACTTTTCCTACAGCTGGATGTTTTAATCGAATCTGAAACTGTCCCTCGTTGCAAGGTTGGTGCATGCACGTCGGGCTTTATAGGAGGTTTGTGCCCACTTCCCCTCTCATTTCTCTGTGTCCTAAAACGTGTTGGTCCTGACTCTGGATGGGTGGGGTCTTTCTAAGGGGCAGCCTCTGAGTTCCCCCGCCGGTGTGAGGACGTGCTGGTAAGACAAGATCTACGGTTTGTGGATTTGCTGCCAGTGCTTCTCCTGAGCTGGTTCTTGCCTTTTACTGATAGTCCGTTTTTTTTGCCTTTTCAAACTTACAGGTGTTTGAAATGTTTAGGAGTCAGAGTTATCCCTATCTTTCTTCCCTTCTCTCCTCCCGGGGGTCTCATTCCCTTGGGGATTCCCTCTGGGAGTGTCCTGCCGGGTGTGGGTTAGGATGGGGCTGTCCCAGGAGCACCCAGCCTGGGGTGGGCCTCTCCCCGGGGTGAGATCAGGGAAGGGCCTTGTGGAAATCGGGAGGACGGGCCTGGTTTGCCCTGAGGCCCCCTGAGGCCCACTTCCCGTCTTACTTGGGCTAGGTTGATGCGAAGTGTGGCGGGGAGCCCTCGAGGAATTGACTGAAAGCCTTTAAAATGGCTCCAGAGCAGGCCACAGACGTCCAGGCAGGGTGTCGCCATGAGAGGGGGTGTCTTGCAGGAGTGTGGGGCGGCTCCACAGGGGGCTGTGGGTGGGGGAAGCTGGGTGGGAACTGGGCTGGGTACTGAGGGTGCAGGGCCCCACCCATGACTTCTGGGATGCCCCCGGAGGTCTGTGCGAGGGTCAGGGGGCCCTCACAGCCATCTCACCTTCCTGGCACAGGATCACCCCTAAAGTCCGTTTGCAAATGGGGAGGCTGCTGCCATCGTCCCAGCCAGAGGGGGAGGGGGCCGGGGAGAGGCCTGCTGTGATGTGAGGGCCAGCGGGAGGAGGGAACATGCTGGAGGTGCTGCGGGACGCGGGCTGGGAACTCCGCGGTGAGGGGGGTGTGGGCAGGAGGAGGAGGAGTGACCCCCGCGCCCTGCCCAGCTCAGCTGCCTGGCCAACCTCGTGGGACGGCGCGGCCTTCAGGACGACTTTGAGCGGCACCCGCAAGACCTGCTGCTCTTCTATGAATGAGTGTTCACCTACCAGAGTCCCCTCTGAGTGTGGGCGGGCGTGGTCTCTCCTGGGCGTCCCCTCTGATGTGGGCGGGCGTGGTCTCTC
>NW_004443960.1:540202-576727 GCF_000243295.1 Trichechus manatus latirostris | reverse complement strand
TCTCTCCTGGGCGTCCCCTCTGAGAGCGGGCGGGCGTGGTCTCTCCTGGGCGTCCCCTCTGAGAGCGGGCGGGGCGTGGTCTCTCCTGGGCGTCCTCGCTGAGCCCGCCAACCAAGGGCGTGGTCTCTCCCGCCACATCCCTTTCCGGGGAGACCCCTGTGCCGCCACACCCACTCTCCTAGGCGTCCCCTCTGGAGGGAGGCCAGCCCCGCCCTCCCCGGCAGACCCCCTGCCACCCGCAGCCTGACCCAGGTGAGGGGCGACGAGTGCCACGCCTTCACGCGCCATGCCGGCCAGGGGGACACGGAGCTGCTGGCCAACCTGCCTGACCAGAGGGTCGCCCTGCAGCGCAAGGCCTTGGACTGTCTGGTAGGTGGCCGGGCAAGGAGGGTGCGGTGGGGACCCCAGATCTCTGGCTCAGCGCTGACCTGCCGTTTACAGGGAGGGCCCCGCCAGCGGCTCAGCGCCTCAGACGTGCTGCTTCTCGGGAGCCTGGTGTGCGACATGGACGTGGCCAGCATTGTGGCTGCTGACCCCCACATCCTGCAGAACCTGCAGTGCTGCCCCCGGCTGACCGCCGCCCAGCAGTATGCCCTCAACACGCTGCTGGCCAGCGGAAGGACCGCACTCGGGTGGGTGGGGGCTGTGGGGGACACCCTGCTACTCTAGGCACCCCGGGTCCACACTTGCCCAGGGCTCCTGTCCTTGGGGATGGGAGGGGGTGACAGCCTGGGTGTGGGCTGAGGAGGTCACTGATGTTCACAGCTCTACTGACCTCTGATCTCTGACCTTAGCCCTGAGCCCTCCTCTGACCCTGCAGTCCAAGGGACACAGGGTTTAGGGAATGGAGCAGCAGCTTCTTGGACCCCCAGCTCTGGGCCCCTCAATTTAAGTATCCCGACCAGGGCCGGCCTGCGAACAGACCGTCTCATGGACTCCAGCTCGGGGGGAAGCTGGGCTGTCTGAGCAGTTCAGGAGGGGTCGGCAGCCGTGGGACTGGGACAGCACCCCAGGCCCCAACAGACTCCCTTTCCACACACCAGGTCCCCGGGCTCCTGGACTCTGGAGGGGCTGCAGGCCCGGGGACACCTGGCCACCCACATCAGCCCCCGGCTGTGGACGCAGGTGCCCGAGGTAGGACATGGTATCCTGGATGGTTGTCCCCCAGCCTATCCTAGGCCTAGGGTCCAGCAGGCGGTCACCCCAGGGCCTGAGTAGTATACCAGACAGTGCCCAGGATCCCAGGGTTTTTGCCTGTGGAGAGAGGGGGTTGGTGGCCCCGGAGGCCGAGCCACCGTCCCCGTCCCCCCAGGCTGTGGGCCTGGACTTCTTCCGCAGCGCAGCGTTTGCATACCGGGAGGGGCGGCTTGGCCCTCGTGACACCAGGCGCTTGGTCACTGGCTTTCTCCAGGCCAGGCCAACATGGCATCCCCGAGGCCCCGGCAGGGCGCAGGCCAGTGGCCACCAAGGCTGTGATGCTACGCCTCCTCTGCTCGGGGCTCCCCATGACGCTTGAGATGACTGCTCCCGGACGTCCGAAACCTGCGCCCAGGGAATGAGACCAACGCAGGGTCTGGGCTGGAGACCAGAGTTCAGTGGGGCTAGGCTTGGGGGCCGAGCTGGGGTTAATAGTTGAGGCCAGAGTCATGGTTTGGCCTAGATTCTTGGTTAGGGGTCAAGGCGGAAGTCCTGGCCTCACCACCACAGGGAGAGCCTGCATCCGCGGTGACATCACGGCAGCCACCCTGCGGGACAGCCTCTTCCTGGTGCACTGCAACCGCCCACAGCTCGAGTCCTGCCTGGGCAGCCGCGGGCTCCGGGCCAACCTGGACCCCCTGCTGCAGCACCCGCTGCCTGTTGAGTGCCAGCGCGTGGTCAAGGCCAAGCTCGGCCAGGTGGGTGGGGCCAGTGGGTGGTCAGGGCTGAGCTGGGTCAGGTGGGTGGGGGGTGGTGGCTGGTCAGGGCTGAGCTGGGTCAGGTGGGTGGGGGATGGTGGATGGTCAGGACTGACTGGGGCAGGTGGGTGGGGGATGGTGGATGGTCAGGACTGACTGGGTCAGGTGGGTGGGGGATGGTGGATGGTCAGGGCTGAGCTGGGTCAGGTGGGTGGGGGATGGTGGATGGTCAGGGCTGAGCTGGGTCAGGTGGGTGGGGCCAGCTCTGCAGGCTGTGGCAGGATGGGGCCTCAGGGCAGGGGCAGCCTGACCTGTCCCTGGCCCATCCCTGGCCCGTCCCCCCTGCAGATCTACCCACGTGGCATCCCCGAGGACCAGCGGCGGCACATCACCTCGCTGGTCTACCTGTACTCGGACGTTGAAGTTGGCCAGGGGAACATCATGTCCCGAGACACAGTCCTGGCCCCCCTGGCAGCAGACGTGGCCCTGAACCACCAGACCGAGGTGCGCCAGCGGGGTGGGACCCCCTGAGCCCCCTGCCCTGGGCCCGGCCCACTGACCCCGCCCCACCCGCAGGCTGTCCTGCAGAAGTTCCTGGACCACAATGGCACGCTTACCAGCCCACTGCTCATGGCCATTGGGGGCTCCCGCCTCTGCTGGATGAGTCCCCGGCAGATCCAGACCATCCAGCCCTCCGAGTTCTGGTGAGACCCCCGCCCTGTCCGTGAGTCCCTCCCAGAGGCCCATGCAACTCTGGAGTCAGCTAAGAGAACCAGGCTGGAGTCGGCTCCACCCCTAGGCCAAGGAGGACTACGAAGGGGAAACTGAGGCTGGGGGTGGGGGGCAGCCATCCAGAGGGTGTACTAGTCTCCTGGAGCGGCCGTAACAAAGGACCACAAACTGGGAAGCTTGAAACAAGAGAAATTTATTCTTTCGCTGTTCTGGGGGCTGAAGCCTGAATTCAGGGTGTTGTCCCGGCCGAGCTTCCCCCGAAGGCTGTAGGAGAGGGTCCTTCCTTGTCTGGGCTCGTGACCGCGTCACTCGTCTCTGCCTCGTGTCACATGGCTTCTCCCCGTCTCCCCGTCTGTGTGTCCCCTTGCAAGGACACCAGTCATTGCATTAGGGTCACCGTGCTGCAATGCGCCCTCATGCTAACTAACCCCAACGCCAAAGACCCTGTTTCCAAACCAGGTCGCATGCTGAGGTTCTGGTGGATGTGAATCTGAGGGGACGCCATCCAGCCCACCACAGAGGTCGAGGGGGAGCTGAGGCTAGGGCAGCAAGGGCCAGGCCAGGTGTCCGGAAGGCAGGGGCTCCTGGCCTGCTCATGGGTCTTGCTCCCCAGGCTGGCCGGGGCCCTAGATATCTCCGCCTGCCCACAGAGCCGGAAGGACGTGCTCTACGCCAAGGCCCGCGAGGCCTACGGTGGCACCAGGACTGCAGCCACCTACTACCGCTTCATGCGCCCCTACCCGGTGAGCCACCTGCATGCAGTACCCTCCCCCGAAGCCTCACCCTCGCCTCTGACTGCTTTCTCAACCCCAGGCGGTGCCCCCGTGGAGGAGCTGCAGCACCTGGCCCAAGCCAACGTCCGCATGGACATTGACACCTTCACCAACCTCAATCCCCGGGTGCTGCAGGTGGGCCCCAGGCTGCCCAGGGGGCAGGAAAGTCCCTGAAGCTCCAGCTTCAGGGCACAGGCCCCCGAGTCCCCTCCAAGTCAGCCGTGCAGACAGTGTGGGCCAGCCTCGTTCTGCAGCCTGGCTCCACTGCCCCTTCCCCACCATTCACACTCGTATCCCTGGTTAACACTGCCCTGTGGGTCTTCCCAACGCTGACCCCACAAAACCCTCCATTCCCTGTCTCCCACCTGCTCCCCCACAGAGCCTCAGTGTGGACCACGTGACAACATTGCTGGGTCAGAACGTGGGGGACCTACGGAAGGCACGCAGCCACCCCACCGTTAGCTCCTGGCTCCGCAGCCTGAACCACTCGGCCCTGGGCGAGCTGGGCCTGGACACTGATGTTGCCAGCACCGTCGGCCCAGCCTTCATGTCCAGGGGGACCCCAAACACCCAGCCCCGGCAGCCCCGCCCAGCCCACCCCTCAGGCCTGCCCGGGAGCGGCGCTGAGGCCCCCACCTCAGGTATGCCCCGCACGCCCCGCTGCCCTCTGGCATCCCCCTGGTGGTGGCCCCTACCCGGGGCCTACAGCAGCCTCGTCGCTGGTCTCCTGCCCACATCCTGCTTTGCCCTCTGGCGCCCCACCCCATGTTGCCCCCTCGTTCACAGTAGCTACACTGTCCCTGCCCCCTGAGGAATTTAGGGGCAAAAGCACCCCACCCCAAGCTCTTGGAACAACAGAAAGTGCGGGGACACTCTGAAGTCCTGCCAATGGCTGCTGGTGGGGGCCTCGCTCGCCCTCTTCATCCTCAGGAAGGGCTGGGTTGGGAGCCCGAGGAAGGGCTGGCTGCGGCAGCTCCGGCTAACACTGACAGGCACCCCTCCGTGTCCACTGCAGGCAGCCCTTAGACACTCCTGGGGTCCCTGCCACTCGCCCTGGTCCTGCCCTCCAGCCTTCTGTGGTTGCTGTACTGGGCGCCCCTGAGCCCACCTTGGCCTGCTCGTCGGGGGCCCACACTGCGGACAGTGCTGCCCCAGGGCGGCCAGGCCCACGGGCAGTGCACACAGGGACGACAGGGCTCACAGGCAAATCTGGGCCAGGGGACCTGGGGGGCCTGCATTCCCGGCCCCCACTCACCCCCGGCCTCCAGGACCTAGAGCTGGACTGAGGCACCGTGGCTGCCTGGATCCTCCTTGCCCCTCCAGGAGGAAGACCTGGGCAGGGGGCTTCGGTGTCACCAGTTCTGCTGACGGGTGTAAATAAAGTTCAAGTTCTCTCCCCGCCTGTGTCCCTCTGCTCTGGGCTGGCGGGGGGAGGGATGGAGCACAGAGACCCTCGGCCAGGACCCAGCCCTTGTGGCCCCACACACATCTCAGCTGGGGGCTTGGGAACAGGACCCTTGAAGTCCCTGCCTTCAGGACAGTGGATCGTGTCAGGAAGGCCCCAACTGGCCCCCACCCTGCTGAGTCCCACTCATAAAGCCCCTTTCCCAGTGTGAGTGGGGGGCTGGAGAAGGCCACACGCAAAGCTGAGAGGGCATTTGTGGGGTCACAGCCGCCAGGCCCTCCAGCACCCAGGGAGCCCCAAAGTCATGCTCTGACCCCATCTGTGGACTCACAACACCAAGGTCACATCTGCGGGGGAGTGTGGCGCCATTTATTGAGGCTCTCCGTGTGGGGTGGACATGACCGGCCTGCTCGTGGCAGGCGGGGCTCCAGCGGGTCCGGGGCGAGGCGTACAGGGCAGCACAGCTCGAGGCCGAAGCCAGGAGCAGCGACAGGAGTGAGGCCAGCACAGATCCAGGTCCAGGGATGCAGGGGCCCAAGAGGGCCTCTGTGCAGAGAGGGGCCCAGGCAGACCCACCCAGCCCTCCCTGAAAGCCAACCAGCTACGCACGCCCACCTTGGGCACCCAGGTCCACGACCAGGTAGCCATTGGGAATGCCGCCCTGGAGCCCCAGGCCCAGCGTGTCCAGGTCTTCCTGCCGCTGCCGGACAATCCAGTCCCACACCGGGCTGTTCCGCTCCTCCACCTTCAGGTCAACCACATGCGGCCCCAGCAGCCCGCGCACTTCAGCCACCGTCAGGGGCTGCCGGAGACCCCCCCCACAGGGTGACCATCAGGGTCTCCTGCCCCCGCATCCCCTTCCCTCTATCCCACAAGGCTGTGATCAACTGCCCAGACCTGCCCCGTTTCCCCGTCCACAAGTCCAGCCTCAACCCGGCACCCCTGGCCTGGGGAGCCCATCTGGGCCAGACCCTCACCCACCACCGCCCCGCCTGCCCCCGTCTGGCCATACCAGCACAGCCTCTGTCCACAGCTCCTTGAACACGGCCACATCCATGCTGATGTTCTGCCGGCTGAGGGCTCGCAGGTGCTTTGTGGTGGCCCCCCCTGTCGTGTGGGAAGAGGGATCCTGAGGCTGTGTGAGGCCCCGCAGACACCTCCAGAACACCGCCCCCCCAGCCCCTGCTCACTTCCCACAGAGATTCCCTCATCCAGAAGTGCTCCGGGCCCGGGGGGGAGGTGGGATGGCCGGAGCAGGTCAGGGTGCCCCTCGGCAGCACAGAGCCCCACCATGGTGTCTCAGTTCAAACACACTTGGGGGCCGAGGACGCCAGTGGGCAGCTCTAAGGTGGGGAGGGAGCTGCGGCCCCCACGTCCGCCAGGGCCCCAGGCTCACCCAGGTAGGGTTGGATCCTCTCCAGGTAGCTGGGCCCAGTCCCGTTCTGGAAGGCTACTTGGGCCTTCGTGTAAAGGACCTCCATCTGTGGCAGGGGGCACCCCTCCAGGGTTCTGGGCTCAACTTCCCTGGAGGGAGCATGGGGCCAGGCGTTGAGCGCGGCCCCAGTACACCCACTGCGCCCCGGTGCCCGAGGACTCACCAAAGGATGTTGGGCTGCAAGAATTCCAGCTGCTCAGGACTGAGCAGACAGAGGTAGGCAGGGCTGAGGGTGGCCACGGTGGCCAGGGTGTCCTCATCGACCTGGACCCCACAAGCCACATAACGGGCTATCAGGGCAGCCACCTGTGGGAGGAGCTGCTGAGGCGCCTGGGGCACAGAGAGGCCTACCACCCACCCCCAGCCTGCACAGCCTCACACCGTGTTGTCCCCCCACCTCCTGCACAGCCTCACCCTGCACCCCACCCCTGGCCTTCCCAACCTCACACCCTGTGCCCTCCCACAGATACACACACACACACACACACACACACACACACACACACACGCTGTGCTCCCCCAGTCTTCCTAACTTCACACCCGGTGGCCCCTGCCCCACACATCCTCACACCCTGTGCCCCCCCACCCGCACACCCTCACACCCTGTGCCCCCCCACCTGCACACCCCAGGGCAGGTGGTCACCTGGGCATCTGCCTTTTGCCCCCTGCTGACTTGGAGCAGAGCTTTCAGGGTCTCCGTGGACGTCACGTCCCACTTGCCAATATCCTCAGGTGAGACCAGCAGGAACAGGGAGCCCAGTCTCTGGACCACGTTGGCGGGATACCTCTGGGGGTAGGTCTGCATGGGGGAGGGGCCGTGAGAGCCGTGGCCTCCCCCAGGATGACGGGGCGGGGGGGGCAGCAGGCCGGTGGGAGCCCGCACCCTCAGCTACCTTGTCCAGCTTGCGCTTGAAAACAGTGAGCTGCTCGTAGGTGAAGGGGATGGCATCCACCCGGCCCAGCTGCTCGGCCAGCAGGGCAGCGTCCACACAGCCCTGCAGTTCCCGCTCCGAGTAGAAGACCAGCATCTCGTCCACCTCGAGGACCTCCATCCCCGGGGGGCAGCCCTCCTCTGCAGGGGGACAGACGAGGTGGGGGTGGGCTGCTTTTTTGACAGCGTCCCCCCACACACAGGTGAGCCCCGGCTCCTCCCCCCAAGCAGGCACAGTGCTCACTGTCCTTGGTGTCCCGCCGCAGTCGGGCCAGCCAGGCCCTCGGGAGGACAGCAGACAGCATAGGGGGCCACCAGCGTGGGTCCCTGAGGTCACGCTGCAGCCGGGCAGCCATGACGTCCTGAGGACAGAGCAGGGTGGGGCGGGGTCTCACCTGGCGAACGCTGAGAGGAGCGGCTGGTGTGGCACGGGCGGCAGCCCCTGCAGGGCACCCAGCTCCTCCGGCCAGTGGTACCTCAGGCCCAGCTACACCTGACTCGCACTGTTGGGTTATGTAGCTGGGTGTGGCTGCGTGTGTAACTCTGTGTGTGTGTGTGTGTGTGTGTGTGTGTGTGACAGAGAGAGAGAGAGAGAACACAGGCTGGCCTCACCCATGACATGCAGGGCCAGGGGCCCCCTCCCAGACCCATGAAACCTTCCCCCACACCCCCTGAGGGGCCTTACCTGTCCTGTCTCTGCAGTCTGGACCCCAGAAGGTAACACCCACCCTGCACAGGAAGGGGTGTGAGGTTGGGAAGAGGGCCCGGGGCTTCTGGGGTGTGGCTGCCCCAGGCCTTGACCCTAGAGGTGAGGGAACAAATCCTGGCCCCAATCTGGTCCCCAACCCCGGACACACCCCACCCCAGGGGCAGGGACCTGGACCCCAAAAGGGAGCCCCACCTCCACACCCTCCTCCTGGCACTCAGCTGCTCAGGGCAGTAGGCAGCCCCACAGACACCCTGCTTTGGCGTCAGCCCCCACTGCCCCAGCTCAGCCTCCAACACAGTGGGGTGCGGCAGTTCGGGGAGGGTGCCAGACACAGCCACCTCTAGGGGTGGGGGCAGGGGTGAAGCGACACCTTCAAACACTGGCCGATGGCTGGGGGAACTTGGATCCCTGCCTGCAGCCTGAGAGGAGGGGGGCTGCGATGGGAGGGCATAGCCTTTCCCCAAAGTCCCTCCACCCTGCCCCGACCCCCTCTGGCTGCCCAGCACCTTGAGCAGCCCCTCCCTTTACTCACCAAGGCTGAGGAGAAGGACGAGGCTGCAGTGGGTGGGGGTCCCATGGGGCCCAGTCTGCAAAGTCATGGTCTGTGGGAACAGTGACCCTGACACCCCGTGGGCAGGACCAGACTCCCCCACCACCCATACTGTGGCCTGGGACACCCCTCTGGGGGTGTGTGTCTAGGGCCGAGCCCTGCCCGCTCAAGGTCCCATGGGGCCACAGGGAATCCAGGACGAACCTCCCGAGGCGCCTGCCACAGCGTCTGTGCCACTGCCCGGCCAGCCTGTCCCCTCTGGGGAGCGGCCCCTCCTGCCCCAGGCATCCTGAGTCATACCTGCCCCGCTGTGAGTGCCCAGGGCAGGGGGCGGTGCCACGGCCTCCCCCGACCGCGGCGGGTGGGTGGACATCTCCATCTTAGTGTGAGGACACAGGCCACCTCCTGCCCAGGCCAGCCTCAGTTTCCCCTCCGGGCGCACTGTGCTTCCCAGCTAGGGGCTGGGCTGTTGGGTGGCCCCCTCCCCGGTGCAGCCCTGCCTTCCCCCCATCCCATGCCCTTGGCTGCAGGTGTTTGGCTTTGTAGGAACAGGAGTCCTACAGCAAACAGCACCCCGGGACAGAGTGGGGTGGGCAGGGCCGCCTGCCAGAGAGGGGGACTGTTCCTGGGTTCCCTTTGGAGCCCCTCCCAGCAGGGGAAAGAAAGAAGGCCCTGGGGGTGGGGTGGGTGTGGAGAAGGGTCGCCCCTTCCCAGCTCCAGCCCCTTGGAGCCACACTGGGCTGTGGGCTTCATTTTCAGAGGTAGACATGGGGGGCAACCCTCAGCTTCTGTGTGTACTCTCTGAGGGTGGGGCTCAGGGCCTGTGGGTCAGGGTGGGTGAGGAGCCCTTCCCTGGAGGAGAACTGTCCTCCTGGCATGGGGGGTGAGGCCTGCAGGAGACCAGCCACCCTCTACACTGCCCCTCCTCTCCCAGGAGGGCCAGAAGGGGCACTGCCTGTGGCTGCGTGGAGTAGAGGGGACCCATTCCCCTAAACCTTTGTTTAGGCTGGTGCCTGCCCCGCCCAGGGCTCAGAAATGGGAGGGGATTTCATCCTTCAAACAGGGGCAAAGAGCCTCCTGGGCCACCCCAGTACCCGCCGGGGGTGGGGCGATCTTGGGGAGCAACCACAGCCTTCAGATGTCACCCTGCTGTCCCCAGGCCTCTGCCAAGGTGGGAAGCTCCTGGGGCTGCAGAGACCTCGAGAGGCCAGAGAAAACCCGACCTCCAAACCAGAAAGTGGGCGGTGGGGTGGGGGTAGGGTCCCCTGCGATGGGCATGGCCAAGCATGGAATATGCACCTCCCTGCTGTCTCCCCTAGACCACAGGAGACTCCGACACGGCCGCCCTGCACCCTCCTCCATGACCGACGTCCCCTCAGTCACTCACTGAGAGCCTGGTACTATGCAGTGGGCCCTGCTCAGGCTCTGGGCATACCCTGGAGCAGGATAGACTGGAGCCCTGTCTGGGGCTAGGGGGAGGGGGCCTGGCCGCAGAGAGCACCGGCCCTGTCCCTCTTCCACCCTGCCTTGCCACCAGGGCAACAGCAATCCCTCGTTATTCCCCAGGTGGAGTCTGGGGTCTGAGTGGACCTCAAGCTCCTCAGAGCGGTGTGGGAGAAGGAGGTGGCTCAGGACACACTGGCTGAGGTTCTTTCCTTGCCCACCGGTCCCACCACCTGCAGAACCTCCCACCCCAGCCCAACCACGCTCCCCAAGGATTGTCCCTCCAGTGAAAGCAAAGAAGTCAGACCACATTCTCTGCCAACCTCAGGCCTCTCAGGTGAGGGCAGGCAGGGGAGCGGATTACGGGTTTAGGGGTGGGTCTTGGACACAGGTCAGTTTGTCTGCCCCAAGCACGAGAGACGCCGGAGCCCGCCCAGGGTCACAGTGTGTCAGCGGCAGGCCCAGGGCTGGGGGCGGAGATGACCCCAAGCCATCACCCTCGGAGGAGGGGGAGGCCTCGCCCCTCCCCCCACGCAGTGGAGACCTAAGGAGGGGGCATCTGCAGTGGACAGGGCACCAGGGGGTGCCCCCCTTCCCCAGGCTGTGTGATTTGGGGCTGGCCCAGGCCAAATCCCCAGGCGGGTCCCAGTACCAGCCGCCGGCTAATCCCTGCTCCCACCCAGCACAGGCTTGGCCGAAGGGTTAATGGGGGTGTTGACGGAGACTTCCCTGCCCTCACCTCCTCCAGGAATGCCCACTCCCAGGCACATTCCCAAGCTTGTGACCTCGGACCCCTGCAGCACACAGATGAGGTCACAGTCACCTCTCGGGGCCTGAATGCTGATCTCAGTACCCGGGAGGTGCTGTTTCCCTGGGGAGGCGCCCCAGTGCCCCCAGGCCCCCTAGACCTGGATGGTCCCTCCCAGTGTCCTGGCAGGCCCTGCCTTGTGGTGACTCTCACCTTCCAGGCTGACCCACCGAGCCCGGTCCCTCTCTGCCTCGGTTTCCACCGCCGGGAAGTGGGGCTGGTCTAGCGCCCGGCACTCTCTGGGGCTCTCAAAGGGAAAAAATGGGCCTGCCCAGGTAGCTGGGAGGGGCGGCTGCTCATGCTGCAGGAATGCATGGGTGTACCCTGCCCAGAGCAATGGCCGGCACTGGGCCAGGCCTGGGCCACCCCACAATGGGGGCAGCGGAGCAGAGAGCCGCCCTGGACCTTGTCTTGGTGGGCGTGTGGGAGCTCTGCCAGGTGGACAGTCGTGGGCCCCAGGTGTGGGCCAGGAGCCCTCAAGGCATTGCTTCCTGCCCTCTTGCTCTCCCATTTCTCAGGGTGTGAAGCTGAGGCTCCGTGAAGCAGAGTGGCCCGCCTGACTGGGAACCCACACCGATGCCTTCCCCTGTGTCCCTGTCTCTGCATCTCCTCCTCTATGAGGACAGGACTCACGTAAGACTAGGACCCACCCTACTCCAGCAGGACCTCGTGGCAAGGCTAACTGGCAACATCTGCAAAGACCCTCCTTCCAAACCGTCACGTTCACAGGTACTGGGTTAGGACTTGAACTTATCTTTTCAGGGGACACGATTCACCCCCCTAACATCCGGGTACTTGTCTGCTCCAGGGAGCACATGTCACCGCTGCTCCTGCTCAAGGTACTCAGCTCTTATTTCCGAGAAAAGTTCACAGCTAAGTCCATCAGAAAAGTGGAGGTCATCGCTGGCATTACTGGTTCAAAAACCCATGAGTGATTCAAATACTTTCCGCAAAGTATCTGTGGCTGAGTAATATCAGGAAAAGCCTTAGGCTTTAAACATGTTACATTTCCACAAGCTTTGTAACTTTGTCCAGCTAAGCCTTTTCCTGCCCACACATACTGTTACCACCAGGGATTAACACACGTTGGTAGATCCTCCTCCACGTTGTGACCAGTTAACGTTTCCTCAACTTGTTTTAAATACGCTCCCTGTAGTTAGTTGTTCCGTGGGTGGAGTCACTTGCAACTCCTGGAATAAACAACCCCAACCGGGCCGTATCAGTAACGTCTGTCTACCCATGAGGAGCCAAGGAAACCACCTCAAATAATTGGCCTTGTTTTTTAAGTGACTGCAGATTTCGATCCCAGTGTGCTTAACCTTGGAACAACTGTTCTTGCCCAAAGGCTGAGAGTCTTAAAGTTCATTTTCTCTGCACAATCTTTCCTGCAGTCAAACGTGATTTAGTTAACTCACTGTCCATAAATGGCTTTCCTCCTTGGCTAACAAATGAGCCCCTCAGAAACTGAATTTGTCTGCAGCCTCATTTTCATTTTTTATTTTTGTCAAGAAATTCAACTTGACAAAATACTCTGTTTTAACATTTCTGATTTTTCTGACCGTTGCTTTCCTATGAGTTGGGAATATTTCCTGTGACGAGTGCTTGGTCTGGTAATGTGGATGTGTAGTGTATTTCAGCATAGCTGTAGGGTCACTGCATGCAGTGCTTTGCCATCTAGTTTAATAAAATAATCCACACTCCACTGCGCCTTAAAAACATGACATTTCAAAGTCCATTGTCAGCATTTTTTTTTCAGCATGACGGGTCTGTCTTGGTAAGAGAGAATAGAATAAAATGTAGCAATACGGTGATACGCGAGGCGCTGGAAACACTGTTCCCACTCCACCTGTTAGCGTTGCTCCAGAGCCCTGCCATCGCAGCGTCTCCTCAACCGCCACCAGGAGAACCACATCCCCTTCACGGGTGCACCAGGACTCAGAGGCCGCCATCAACCGCCAGATCAGCCTGGAGCTCTACTCCTCCTACGTCTACCTGTCCATGTCTTACTACTTCAACCCCTATGATGATGCTTTGAAGAATTTTCCCAAGTATTTTCTTCACCAATCTCACAAGGAGAGGGACCATGCTGAGAAGCTGATGAAGCTGCAGAACCAACAAGGTGGCCGAATCTTCCTTCAGGATATCAAGAAACCAGATGTGATGACTGGGAGAACGGGCTGAATGCAGTGGAGCGTGCCTTACATTTGGAAAAAGGCATGAATCAGTCAGTACTGGATCCGCACAAACTGGCCACTGACAAGAACGACCCCACTTGTGTGACTTCATTGAGACTCATTACCTAAATGAGCAGTGAAATCCATCAAAGAATTGGGTGACTATGTAGCCAACTTGTTCATGATGGGGCACCTAGAGTCTGGCCTGGCAGAGTATCTTGTTGACCAGCACACCCTGGGAAACAGTGATGGAGAGAGCTAAGCTTTAGTCTGGCCTCCCCATAGCCTCACGGGTGACTTCCGTGGTAACCAAGACAGCGCATGCATGTTGGGTTCAACTTAACCTTTTCTATACGTTGTACCGAAACATCCACCTCAGTTCTTTCATTTGTACCATTCCTTCAAATAAAGTAGTTAGGTACCCACCCCACAAAAAGAAAGAAATATTGGAAAATGTAGACAAGTAGAAAGAACAAGGAGCCCTGGTGGTGCAATGGCTAAGCGCTCATCTGTTAACTGAAAGATTGGTGGCTCAAACCCACCTGGCGTCTCCGTTGGAGAGAGATCTGGTGATCTTCTCCCACAAAGGTTCCAGCCTAGAAATCCCTATGGGGCAGTTCTACTCTGTCATACGGGGTCGCCAAGCGTCGGAATCAACCAGGCAGCACCCAACAACAACAGAAAGAACAGTTATTCCTGGTTCCCACCCCTGCAACTCTGCAACTTGTAACTTGTAACCTACAACCGGTAACCTGCAATCTGCAACCTGTAACTTGCAGCCTGTAACCTGTAACCTGTAACCTGTAACCTGCAACCTATAACCTGTAACTTGCAACCTGTAACCTGCAACCTGTAACCTGTAGGTGAGTTTCCTTCCAGTCTTTTTTCTCGGCAAAGTCTTGGTCGACATTTGGTGCATGCTCACACATGTGCACCTGGTTTTGTGTGAGCACCGTAATGCACAGGCACCTCCCTCCTCACCACCCCCATTTGTTCTCCTCTCTGGCACGGATGGTGGCTGAGTTTGTCCTCAGGCTATTGTTGGCCTTTTCACTCTTTGAGGGGAACAACACAACTTTGTTCGAGTGAACAAAACAACTCTGAAATTGTTTTTTCTGAACGTAGAAAAACAATACTTTTATTTTCACGTGGCTGAATCTGTCCCTGATGAGGGCACCTCCAGTCACGTCTGACAAGCTGGATAAATGTCACTTCTGGCTTCTGTGGTTTGACTTCTGGTGTGGGCACAATGAGCACTAATCCCTGTCGGAGCGCAGGGAGGAGGCTTGAAGGAAACCAAATGGGACCTCCCTGAGCGCCCCTCCCCAATATGGGCAGAAAAGGAAAGGGGTACAGAGTCTAAGGGTCATCAAGAGACCCTAACTGGACCCTGGAGCAGACCCTACCATTGGGTTTTCAACCACATGAGCTTGGGCGTCCCGGCCTCGCCTCCCTCTGCCACCACTCCCTTCTGCTTGGTGAGCCCGAGCCCCAGGGCCCAGAGTAGATCCATTGTTCAAATCAGGGCCCCCTATATGGGATGTCCCCAGAGACCTTTCCCCACTAGCACCCCCCAAGACTCTGCTCTGAGCTGCCTCTTCCAGGGAGCCTTCCCTGGTTGACCTGACTCTGGGTGGCAGCACGTCTCCCCTCCACTGCTTCCCCATGGTGCCAGGCCATCAGGCCTGTTGAGGGCCACAGAAGACGGCTTTTTATCCCACTTTGCAGAGGAGGAAACAGAGCCCCAAAGAGGTCGAATGGCTGGCCGAGCCCACTTTGGCCAAGGAGAGTGGTTACAGCTTTGGATTTGGGTTCTCCAGGATCAAGCCTGGGAGCAGGACGTGGACCAGGTCCTGGCCGTGCTTGGGGCCCAGCCGCCCGTATCTGTGCACCAGTTCCTGGACCAGCTCTGGGTGGAGCTGCCGCTGGTGAGCCAGGCGGGTAGGGGGGCGGGACTCAAGGGAGGCTTGCAGGAGGGAGGCTGGGAGCAGCCCCACGAGGCAGAGGTTCTGGGGCGGCGGGCAGGCAGCCGGGGAGGGGCGGCTGGTGGACCCCAGTGCACCAGCTCCTGGATCCCAGGCAGCCCCTCGGCCCTGGGGCCTCCATGAATCCATCTGCAAATGGTCTTGGGGTGCGTGGGGCTGCCCCTCCCTTTTTCTGCTCAGGCTCCCCCCGGCATCCTTGCCCTGGCCATCCACACCCTGGCATGCGTGGGACAAGCCACCAGGGCGTCAAAGCCCAGAAGACAGCATGCTCCCTCCACACACGTGTGATGGCTAAAGGGAGGGCCAGGGGACACTGTCACATGGGGAGGCTGGGCTGGCTTCTACTCCTCTGGGCCTGAGCTCCTGCTGTGTACACTCAGGGTGATGCAGACATGGACACGTGGGGATGTGGGTGTAGAAGGAGGAGACTGAGCCCTAAGAGGGTCCCAGCCCGGCAGCTTCAGCATCTCAGAGTAGTGAGCGGAGGCTAGGGATGTTGGCAGAGAGGGGATGGCCCCTGGGGGCACTCTGGACCCAGCGGGGCTCCACACAGGGGACAGAATCCAAGTACAGAGACCCCTGAGGGACAGGGAGGTGTGGGAGACCGGAGAGGAACAGGTCTGCCCTGTGGACCCCTAGGGACTCTCCTGCCTCTGTCCCCCACCTCCCAACCCCCAAAGAAGCTCAGTCTCCAGGACCTGGAGAGCCTGCTTGGCAAGAACCTTCCGGAACTGCAGAGCATCGAGCACCATGCAGCTGTGCAGGCCTCACAGCCCAGCCTAGGTGGCAGCCATGGTGGGGACCCCAGACCCACCTGGCAGCCCCCCAACTCTGCTACCAGGCAAGGGCCTTCTTAGACCACCCGAAGGCTACCCGTGATTATCCGGGGGTCTGCGTACAAAGAGTGGGTGCAAGGTCCCTGGGGGGCGCTGTTGAACCTGGGCCTGTGATAGGGGCCTGGGCAGGACAGGCCCCATGTGCTATGGACGGTGAGCAGCGCACCTCCGCAGGTGCTCAAGCGTCACGCGGACTCTGAGGCTCTCTCTGGTGTTTCCGGCAGCCTCTCCGGCTCTGGAGCAGAAGAGGGCCCCGGAGTTGCAGCCCGCCCATGTCATCTCTCTGCTGCTTCTCCTGCCCCAGCTTCTCCTGCCGTGACGCCCTAGGCCTCTGCAGATCCCCGAGGGAGAGGGTCACCCAGGCCTCCTCATTAGCGGCTAATTGCGGCATGCATCCAGCCACACAGGGGCTCTGCCAGGATTACACCTGTTGACAAGCTGTGGCTGGCCCTGGAGGACAGGGGCCCTGTGGATTACGCTGCTAATGGTGCGCGCACGGCCAGGAGCAACTCCCTACAACAAATAAAGCTGGGAGAGTTTCCCTTCACAAAGCTGGTGCCTGCACCTCGGGGCCGGGTGGGCCCGGGCAAGGGACGGGCCAGACCGGCACAACAGCCCCCACCACCAAAGGGTGGTCTCTCTCCTGGACCCTGGGCACGTGCAGCGGTGCTGACCTGCCCCAGAGCAGGACCACCCTGATGAGCCCACCCCCATTGATCCCACCGACAGGCCCACCAAGTCCAGAACACGGGGACCAAAATGGCCCCCTAAGCCACAGAAGAGCCCTCTGGGTACAGATGTGGAGGCTTTGCCCCCCACCCCATGCCTATCCAGAGAGGGGTGCCCTCTCCATGACCCTGGGAGGCCTGGGGCTGATTTATCCAGAACCCCCTAGGCCCGAGGGCCCGCATGTCATAAGGAGATCCCTCGCTGCTGCCCACACGAGCAGACCAACCAATCAGCCCCCAATTTACGACAAGTGTGTGAGCAGGCATAGGACCTGAGAACTGTTTCCTGGGGGAACAGAGCAGTCCCGCATTCTGGATGGATCACCACTATACTGATGATGATTGCTTTCTCTGAGAAAGGCAGCCCTGAGTCTACCTGTCTGTACCTGTACCTGTCTACCTGTCTTGCGGGTAGAGACGGCCACCACGGCTTTAGCCTCCTCTGCACACCTGTTGCCCGCCCGCAACTCTCAATACCAGGTGCTGGGGTACAGGAGCGGGAAGCTCCCCAGCGAGCCCTGGAGACCCCACCACCACCTGTGTGCTTGGGGTCCCCAACAGCCAGGGTTGGGCGGGCCCTCGTGTGTGCGGGCGGCCGGCGACTCCGGGCCTCCCCCTGGCCGTGGAAACCGCGTCCCCCTCCTATAGCCCCGTGGGGCATTGGGGCAGCATTTCCCCGCTCCTTTTCTCGGGGCAGGGACGCATCCCCGACGCTCGCTCACCACAGGGGCGTTTGAGGATGCGGCAAATGTTCTGCATCGTATAAGTGTTGTTGTCGGTTCCCATCGAGTAGATCTGACTCCGGGCGACCCCGTGTGTGCAGAGTAGAACCGCTCCACAGGGGTTTTAAGGCTGTGACCTTTCAGAAGTAGACGGCCAGGCCTGCCTTCTGTGGCACCTCTGGGTGGATTTGAACCACCAACCACGCAGCTAGCAGTCGAGCACTTAACGTCTGCACCACTTGGGAATCCATTATATGATTATCCAAAACCAAACCCGCTGCCGTCAGGTGGACTCCCGCTCACAGCGGCCCCCTAAGACAGAGCAGAACTGCCCCACAGGATCTCTAGGGAGCGGCTTGTGGAGTCACACTGTCCACCCTTTGGTTAGCAGCTGAGCTCTGAACCACTGAGCCACCAGGGCCCCCATCATCTGATTAGGAAAGTTAAATTTTATGTATTTATTCTTTTTAGTTTGTCCCCCTGCGCCCTGCGTCTGTCTCTCCTGCCCTGCCCCCCGGTCAGCTCATCTATCCAAGAGTCCAGTGGCCCCCGCCCCAGTGCAACCTGCCGTGCTCACGGCTCCTGGACGCACCCTGGGCTGAGTCCCCTCTGCTGGTCAGTGGCCGCCGCCTCTGTTCCACCTGTCCTTCAACATCAGTTCAGCTCCGAGCCTTGTTGTGCCCCCCACCACACACCCACTTAGGAGGTGGGCTAGGCCAAGTGGAACTCATCCTGGTATTCGCCTGTCCTCTGACAGAACGTGGACATAAGGGCTGTCGTGGGGTGAATGGCAGCCCCCCTAAAGATACAGCCATCTGGAACCCGAGTGTGACCTTATTGGACAAAGGGTCTTGCAGATGTGATCGAGTTCAGGCTCTTGAGATGAGACTGCCCTGGACTGGGGTTGGCCCTAAGTCCAGTGACAAGTGTCCTTAGAAGAGAAGGGGAAGAGGCCAAGTGACCACAGAGGCAGGGATTGGAGCAATGCAGCCACAAGCCCAGGAACACCTGAAGACACCAGGAACTGGAGAGACAAGGCTGGACCCTCCCCAGAGCCTTTGGGGGGAGCGTGGCCCGCCCACACCCTGAATTCCGACTTGTAGGCTCCAGACTGTGAAAGAACAATCTCCCTTGTTTCAATCCCCCTCTTTGTGGTCTTTTTTTTTTTTTTTTTTAATTGTTGTAATTAAATGAAGTTTACATTTCAAGTTAGTCTCCCAAACAAAATTTTTTTTTTACATACATTGTTATGAGACCCTAATCGCTCACCCCATTCTGCGACAGCACACTCCTCCTTTCCGCCCCTGATTCCCCATGTCTTTGTGGTCTTTTGTTACAGCCGCCCTGGTTGCTCACTCGGGGCATCTGTCCTCAGGGGAGGATCTGTGCTACAGCCCACAGTAGGGGATCTCGTGGCTCTACCAGCCTCTGGGGAAATGGTGCTGGCAGAGGAGGTGGTGGCTTGGGGCCCAGGCAAGTCCTGTGTCTAGAGCAGAGGCTGAGGCCAGGGCCCGTGGAGTCCACAAGGGCCTCCCTGCCGCCCATCCTCGGCTGTCCTGTGCCCTCCCTGGTGTGTGGAAGCCTCCTGTCAGGGTCAGGTTGGGAGCCGTGCACACGGGAAGCGGGCGATAAATACTCGCTAATGATGAAACAATCTGCAAACTATGAATGCAAAGACACCGAGGCGTCAAGTCAGCAGGAGAAGCTCAGGGTTCCCTGGGGGGAGAGCTGCGAGCAATAAAAGGGCACCACCCAAACTTCACCCAGCGGGGCGGAAAGAGGACCCTGGGCGCCAGCGTTTGGAGCAGGTCCAATCGGGCTTTGTGTGAGTGTATGTGTGAGTGTGTAAAGGTGTGAGAGTGTGTGTGTGTGAAATAGTGAATGGGTGTATTCGTGTGTGAGTGCATGCGTGTGAGTGCATGCATGTATGTGAGTGTGAATGTGAGAGTGTGTGTGTGTGTGTGAGTGTGTGTGTGAGTGTGTGTGTGAGTGTGTGAGTGTGTGAGTGTGTGTGTGAGTGTGTGTGTGAGACTGTGTGTGTGTGTGAGTGTGTGACTGTGTGTGAGTGTGTGTGAGTGTGTGTGTGTGAGTGTGTGAGTGTGTGTGTGTGTGTGTGTGTGTGTGTGTGTGTGTGTCATCAGAACCCCTGGTCATATTTTCTGAACAAAACACTGGATGATGATCACCCAGTGTTATGGATTGATTTGTGTTTCCCAAAAATGTGTTGTAAATGGTAACCCCTATAGTGGTTAGGATTTACAACAGGTATTTTTTTGGGGGGACACAGACGGGGGGTTTCTGATCACACACTGTCACACTCACATGCACTCACACCATAAGACACACACTCACTATCACACACACGCTCACACACACACTCACACAAAGCCTAAGTGGACCTGCTCCAAACGCTGTAGCGGAGGGTCCTCCTCCTGCCCTCACTGGGTGGAGTTTGGGCGGGGTTATGGAGCCCTGGTGGCCCAGTGGTTAAGAGCTTGGCTGCTAACCAAAAGGTTGGTAGTTCAAATCCACCAGTCACTCCTTGGAAACCCTACCGGGCAGTGTAAAAACAGCTTGGGGCCCGTGTCTGACCTTGTCTAACTTCACAAGGAAGAAGAAGAATCAAGACCAACAGCCAAGGCTGATTCCCATGAGGCAGAGGTCAGACATGCCTGCTCTCTCTGCCGTCTGTACCAATTCTGACACCAACCATCCCTCACACGGCACTCTCTCTACTTCTCTGCTGGCTTCCATAATTCATTGCAATGGCCACACAGAACTCACAGACAATACTCATGATTATGGGGTTTCTTAGGGAAGTAAGAGTTACAATTCAGGCTCAGGAACGCTCAAGATACAGTTCTTACATGAAGACAGCGTCTTTCCCGCCCTGCTTGCAGGCACGCCTCCCCCTGGCCCTGGGCCTCTGCCCAAAGGGACTCAGCTTTCTCTCTCTGTGGGGAAGCCCACCACACTGTCTCCTGCTGCTGGGTCTCTGCTGCTGCTTCTCGCTGCCTTTGGTGTTACAGCTCTTTCTCTCTCCCTGTCTTCTGGTTCCAGGAGCTTCTCAGTGCAGGGATCCTGGATCCAAAGGATGTGCTGGCTCCTGGCTGTTCTTCCTTGGTTGTGGTGGGATCTGCTCTTTCTCACCTCTGGGGTGGCTCATTTGAAGCTCAGCGGGACGGCAAAACTGACCAATCCCCTTGGTGGGCCACAATTATCTAATTTGCCCAATCCCACCCAATCCCTTGGGTGGAAGTTCCAAGACCATGGCTAGAAAGGCCACACCAAAGCAATCCATCACACCACAGGCAGTTCTACTCTGCCCTGTAGGGTCGCTATGGGTCAGAATGTCTCAACAGCAACAGGTTTGGTTTTTGGTTTAAGGTGGTTATAGTCCCATTTGGAAATGAGTTTTTCTGTTATGTTAATGAGACAATGTAAGTGCAGAGTGTGTTTTAAATCAATTTCTTTTGAGATATAAAGGAGCAGATTAAACAAACAAAGATGGGGCAAGATAGATGCCAAGCCACATGAAGATCACCAAGGCACAGAAGCTCAAGACACAAGGACCTTCCTCCAGAGCAGACAGAGAGAGAAAGCCTTCCCCTAGAGCTGGTCCCTGAATTCAGACTTGTAAGCCTCCTGTCAGAAAATAACTGTCGTGTTAAAGGCATCCACTTGTGATATTTCTGTTATAGCAGTACTAAGTAACTAAGACACCTGGCTCCTCCTACAGGGACTGAGACTGCTGGGGCTGGGCCCAGACTCAACCCCTGGATTTTTCTAGAAATTTCCAGGAAAAAATGGTCATTCAGTGTATAACTGGATGTGATAGGCACAAAAATTGTTCTGTTTCAGGTCATAAAATATCACAGGGAAATGGAATTTGCTCAGACTGCTCCTCAAAATGATGCAAAAGGGGCCTGGGGACCCTGCGAGGGGCTGCAGCCAGGGCCCTCACAGGACCCCGGGACCTGCAATGAATCACCAGGAACGGAAGGAATCCGCCCCCACCACCCCACATTCTCTCCGAACTTTTCATTTGCTCCAGCGTCCATCACCCCTGAATTTTTCTTTCAGCGGCAGCTGAGCGCCCACTGTGTGTCAGGCTCTATTCTGGGTTTTGCATCGGTGAGTAGAACAAAGCTTGCTGTCTGTGCAAACTCCCCAGGTGTGGCACCTCGGGGCCCACACCTGGCTGACAGGTAAACACGAGAGCAGTGAATGAACTAAGTGGGGATACCCTCTGTCTCTTTCTGAAGGCTGACACGCTCTGGTACCCGAGTTCTGGCAGTTTGGTCTACACTGCTCCTGCCTGTCCCGCCCCAGGGGAGGCAGGAAAGTCTAAGGGGCGAGTCCCAGGGACTGGGTCGAGAGCCGCCGTGCTAGGGCCCACCAGCAGAGGGCGCGCACCCCTCCAGGCACCACCCGCAGAGCGAGGCACGCATGCGCCGCCAGGGACGCTTTCCGGCAGCGTGGCGGAACAGCTGGCCTTTTGCGCCGTTTGGCGACAGCTGTGCGCGCGGCAGTGTGGGCGCCATGGCGTCGCTCTTCAGCGGGGCGCTGCAGCTGACGGACCTGGATGACTTCATCGGGCCGTCGCAGGTGGGCCGGCTCGAGCGGCGGGCGGCCGTGCGCGGGGAGCGGGCCGCGGCGGGCTGGTCGGCCAGGGGCCAGGGAGGCCGCGGCTCGTCCGCCGTCCCGCCTCAGTTTCCTTCCCCGAGAAACGGGGTCCGTGCCCCAAGGACTCCAGGGACCCTGCTTGTGCCCTGGTGGGCGCAGGTAGCCTCCAGTTATCATGCTGCTTTCAAGACCAGCAGTTAGGGAAGCGCCCGTCCCCCCACTCTGGTTGGGTGAAGTGACGCTGTGGGGTGTCGGGGAGTTTGCCACCGAGGTCACGCAGCTGGAGAGCGGCGTGGGCAGCACTGGGCCCAGAACTCCCCACGTCTGCGGGAAGATCCCTGCCAGGCCCCAGACCCCTGCTCTCAGAGCCACCGGCCGTGACGGTCCCGCCTCAGTCCCACCTCATCCACCGGGACAAGTGGGTGGTCCGGGTGAAGCACGCACGGCAGCTCAGTAGAAGTCAGGGTGGGCGGTGGGCGCTGCCCCCAGAGAGGACCCACAGTTTGAAAACGGGAGGCTCGTGTGGCACCTGTTCTGTGCCTGCCTGCCACCCGCCAACAGCTGTGAGGGTCCCCGAGCACTGTGGGCAGGGATGAGCCGGGACAGGCCCCCTGTTGGGCTTTCTGGGGCTGGTCATCTTCAGGAGGGCGGTGGCCAGCACAGATCTCTAGTGACAGCGGGAACAGGGAAGGGAGTGACGTTTTTCCTGCCCTGGGCAGGGAGGTGACCTGTAAAGACTGCTGAGAAGAGCCCTCCTGCCAAGCTCCCTCTCAGTGGCCAGCGTCACCCTTTGGCACTCAGTCTGTGGACACACCTCCTGTTCATGCCTGGGGAGAGTTGGGGGGGGAGGGTGTGGGTAGCGCAGTCGGCGCTAGCTGTGGTGCTGACTGGGGACCAGCAGAGTGACCTTTGGTGCCTGCAGGATGTTAGACAAGGGGGCCTGTGTGAGGATGGGGTGAGCAGCCATATCACATATGACTGTCCTGGCGTCCATGGTTCCGCCAGGGCCTTGGGCAGCTGGCCTTCGGGAGCCTCTCTTCCCAGGGGCCTCCGTCTGCTCAGGCCTGGCACGGGGTCTCCTTCCGGCTCAGGACTGCATCAAGCCCATGAAGGTGGACAAGAAGCCAGGGAGCGGCGTGGCCAAGATCCACATTGAGGATGATGGCAGTTACTTCCAAGTGAGCCAAGTAAGACGTCCCACTCGGAGGGTCGGATACATTTCCTCTGCTTTGTTCTTCACTGAGGTGATGCCAGGAGTCTCCCCGTGTGTGAAGGATTGGGCCCAGAGCCACTGGGGCGGGGGCCCAGGCTGAACAACGAGCGTGATTTGCTTTGCAAGGGACTCTTTTCTCTGTGGGGACGGCAGTTCCTGCCTCCCTCTTTCTCAGAACACTAGTGTTGTAGATTCTCTGGCTCAGACCTTCATCTCAAGCTGGGCTCCTTCTTTCCTGGGCTCTCTGTCCTCTGCAGGACGGGGGTATGCGGAAGCTGGAGAAGGCAAAGATCTCGCTGAACGACTGCCTGGCGTGCAGTGGCTGCATCACCTCAGCAGAGAGCGTGCTCATCACCCAGCAGAGCCATGAAGAGCTTCGGAAGATTCTAAACGCTAATAAGGTAGGCGGTGAGTGGGCTGTGATACCCTCTCAACCTGACATCAACCGACATTCTGTCATTCACTTGTCAAGGCGATGGGTGTGTGGGCATCCTTCTTAGTGAGTTACCTGCCGTTGTTCTCCGACACTGAAAGAGCCAGGCCCCAAACTTGTGGTTTGAAGTCTGTGTAGAACTGACTGCCCAACTGAGCTAAGGCCCATGGTCTCCAGAGCCAGGCACCCAGCTGTCCAGCCACCTCATCAGCATTCCAGAGTTGACAGCATCCCGCCTCGCTGCATCAATGTTATTAATGATACATAAAAGGTACACACGGCCTGTCAGCAGGTGATGGCTGACCAAATCTGTGGTCCATCCACACGAGGGAGTACTAGAAATGAAGTCTTGTTGCATGCAACAACCTGGATAAACCTTAGAAGTATGACGATCAGTGACAGAAATCAGACACCAAAGGGCAGATTTTGTTTAAAAAAAAAACAAAAATCCATTGCTGTCGAGTCGATTCCAACTCATAGCTACCCTATAGGACAGAGTAGAACTGCCCCATAGAGTTTCCAAGGAGCAGCTGGTGGATTTGAACTACCAACCTTTTGGTTAGCAGCCGAGCTCTTAACTGCTGGCCAGTTACATAAGCATCTATAACAGGCAAATGCGTAGAAACCAAAGTTTATCAGTGGTTACCAGGGGCTGCACGGAGGAGACAGTGAGGGTATTGCTGAAGCAGTACAGAGTTTTTGATAAGAGAGAGGAAAAATTTGGAAGTGGAGTGTGGTGATGGTCGCATTACACGGCGAACGTAATTAAGGTCACTGAATTATACAGGTAAAAGTGATAAAAGTGGCAAATATTTTGTTACGTATATTTTACCACAATGAAAAAACGACATATATGCACACCTGCGTAAAACTGATAGGTCAGCGGTTCAAACTCACCAGGCGTTCTTCGGGAGAAAGATGTGGCAGTCTACTTCTGTTTTCAAAAAAAAAAAAAGAAAACAAACCGAGAATACGGCCCCTCCCAACACCGTTTTAACTCTGTACTGAAGTCACTCCTGAGGTTCACCCTTCAGCCAAACATTAGACAGGCCCCTAAAACAAAACGAGACTAAATGGGCACCCCAGCCCAGGGGCGAGGATGAGAAGGCAGGAGGGGACAGGAGAGCTGGTCACGGGGAACCCGAGGTTGAGAAGGGAGAGCGTCACGGGGAACCCGAGGTTGAGAAGGGAGAGCGTTGACGTGTCGTGGGGTTGGCAACCAGTGTCGCAAAACAATACGTGTATTATTTAATGAGAAACTAATTTGCTTTGTAAACCTTCTGTCTAAAGTACAATAAAAAAGTTTTAAAAAGATTACAGGCTAGGACACGCTATGGGGCAGTCCTCTGTCCTAAGGTCACTGGGAGCCGGGGCCGGCTTGACGGTGGTGGTACGCGTCAGCATCTGGAAGGTTAAGCACATCCCCTCGCCTTCCAGGCGGCGGAGCCCGACCACCGGAAGCTGGTTGTCGCCTCCGTCTCCCCGCAGTCTGTGGCTTCGTTAGCTGCGAGATTTCAGCTGAATCCTACAGACACTGCCAGGAAGTTAACTTCATTCTTCAAAAAGATAGGTGGGTGGGCGCTGCCACACGTGGGGCAGGGGCCTGTGCCTCCATGCTGACTCCTCACTCATGTCTGAATTTGGTGCCCTGGGAGCACTTTGTTCTGGGTGTGACTTCAGTGGGACGCTCTAACCCGAGTGACAGCTCTGTGTGAGGGAGGCCACGGGGGCCGACTCTTGGCTCCAAGTCTGGATTCACCACCCCTCAGTTGTTTACTCACAATCACCCCAGCATCTGTTACCTGTATGGGTGATGTCCCGACATTGGCTGGACTCTTGTCTCCAGGCCCGGTGTGGGGGTGGGTCGTTGAGTGGACACCCTGTGTAGACTGATGTCTGGGCTCTGTGCAGGGCATGGCCCAGCCCCCCAGAGACCTCCAGCCTCAGACAAGGACGCCCACTGTCACTCGCGGGCTCCCGGGCAGCGTGGCGTGCCGTGTGAGCGCCATAGACACGCCGAGGGTCCTTCTGGGAGGCAGGACCCTGCTGTTCTGGGGCAAGGCCGGCAGTGCTACCCCCCAGTTCCTCAAAGCCCACCCCACTCGGGCTCATCTGCTTTTGGCCATGCCCAGCCTGAGGCATTGGTGACACGGTTCCAGTTGGGGCCCCACCATGGCCGTCCTTCTGGGCTGAGCTGGCTGTTGCTTCCAGGGGTGCACTACGTGTTTGACACCGCCTTCTCACGCAACTTCAGCCTCATCGAGAGCCAGCGCGAGTTTGTGCAGCGGTTCCGGAGCCAGGCCGACTCCAGACAGGCCCTGCCCGTGCTGGCCTCCACCTGCCCAGGTGCGCGTGGCCACGTGACTCGGGGTTGTTGCTGTCGTGGGCTGCCATCGAGTCAGCCCCACCTTGTGGCAGCCGTGTGTCAAAGCGTAGAGCTGCTCCGTAGGGTTTCCTTGCTGTGACCTTCACAGAAGCACTGGGCCTTCCTTCCCTGGCACCGCTGGCTGGGTTTGAACTGCTGCCCTTTAGTTTAGCAGGCGATTGCTAGCTGCTTGCACCACCAGCCTTCTGATCTTTGCGCTCCTACATGGAGCTGAGAGTGGAAGGCGAAGTTAGAGTCTGAAGTGGTGTCAACAGCTCCAGACCGGCTGGGAGGGGCAGGAGGCGTAGGTTCTGTAGGAGCAGGTCAGAAGCGCTAGAAGGCCCCTCAGGAGGAGGAGGCCTCCTGGAGGTCCGCCTTAAAGTTATTTTCGCTTCCTTGGGGTGGCACAGTGGGTAAGTGCTCGGCTGCTAACCAGAATGTCGGCAGTTCAAACCCACCAGCCGCTCCGCAGGAGGAAGATGTAGCAGTCTGCTTCTTTAAGGATTTATAGACTTGGAAACCCTACAGGACAGTTCTGCTCTGTCCTACAGGGGCACCATGAGTTGGAATTGACTCAGCAGCAGTGGGTTTTGGGTAGGGGTGGTACCCCTGTGAGCTGCTAAAAGCACACCTCTGGGTGATGAGAGAATGGAGCGTTCCTCCATGGGGTCAACCCCCTGACACACAGCCCACCCCCAGATTGTCAGTCACTTCCTGGCAGTGAGAGCCGGTCGGTGCCGGCGCCCTCAGTGAGCCCTCGCCACGCCCCTCACCGCACCCTCACCGAGCCTTCGCCGCACCCCTCACCACTCCCTCACCGTGCCCCTCGCTGTGCCCCTCGCCACGCCCCTTCCCGCACCCTCAACCGCGCACTCACCGCGCCCCCGCCACGCCCTCACCGCCCCTCTGCTCCCGTTGGCCTAGGCTGGATCTGCTATGCCGAGAAGACCCACAGCAGCTTACTCCTCCCGCACCTCAGCACCGCCCGGTCCCCGCAGCAGGTCATGGGCGCCCTGGTCAAGGACTTCTTCGCCCAGCAGCAGGTGACAGAGCTGGGTGTGCAGCCGCCGCGGGGGGTGGTGGCCGTGTCGGTCGCTGTGAGGCTGTGGGAGAGGCGCCACACCCTGGCCAGTGGCCACACGGGATCTGCAGACACGCAGAAGTGGCACGGTTCAGTGGCACCCCCATGGCTTGACACTTGGTCCTCTGCTGCCCAGTGCTGTCTTTCCTCTGCCCGCCACCAGAGGGCCGGCTCCAGGCATGTTCACGCTCCGCACCAGGGAGCAGGAGGCCGAGGCCGCGTGTCAGTGACACCCACCCTGCAGGCTGGGTGGCTGACAAGGGCACCCAGCACAGGTGGGGGAGGAGGAGGAGGGCAGCCGAGCAGGGGCTGCTGGTCACAGCTGCCGCGCCCGCTCCTCCGTCTAGACGTGAATGGACGTCTCCCCGGGTCTGTCTGCCCTGCCCTTTTCCTGCCTGGCCCCCTGGCTCCTGCCAGTATGGCGTGGTGTCCGAGCCACACCGAAGGCCCTGCTTGTCCTGCTTAGGTCGGCCCGTCTGTGACTGGCCTGCACCTGGAGTGACGAGCCCAGGCCTGTAGTGCCTGCTGATAAGTGCAAGCTTGGCAGGAGATGTTCCGGAGGAGCAGCCGGGACTGTCCTGGTGCAGGGCACGTCGGCCCCCGTGTGGGGCATGTCTCCCCGGTGGGGCATCGGGCGTGTCAGCCTCGTGTGGGTATGTCGGCCCCAGGACCGTGCGCGTCTCCGTGTCCCCGTGCAGCACCTGACCCCCGACCGGCTCTACCACGTGACGGTGATGCCCTGCTATGACAAGAAGCTCGAGGCATCCAGACCGGACTTCTTCAACCAGGAGTTCCAAACACGTGACGTCGACTGTGTCATCACGACAGGTGCTGCTGTGCCGCCCACGGGTCCTGGGGTCCAGGCGCAGGCCCTGAGGGAGCCCCTGCAGGGATGGCACCCTGTTGGTGGCTCTCAGCGTGGTGCAGAGGGGACGGTGGCGGCCCTGAAGGCCAGCAGTGTGTCTCAGCTGGTCAGCGCTTGTTGGGTGCTGTCAAGTCGGTTCTGACTCATAGCGACCCCACATAACAGAGTAGAACTTTCCCTTAGGGTTTTCTAGGCAGTGATCTTTATGGGAGCAGATCAGGTCTTTCTCCCACGGAGCTGCGGGGTGGGTTCAGACTGCCGGCCTTCCAGTTAGTGTCTGAATGCTCACCCGTTAGGCTGACACCAGGTTCCCAGGAGGGCGCATAGAGTGCCTGTGTGTGAGCAGCCTCACAGAGCCCCACCTGCCCCACAAAAGCAGAAAGATAGAAAAATAAACCGCTGCAGGGAGGCCAGACAGACCCGGAAGTCCCCCGCCCCTCCTGTGGAGACGCACAAGGGGTGGGCTGTATATCGAGCAGCAGTTCTTGCCCCCAGCCAGGTCCTCCGCCCACCAGCCTGGGAGGCACATGGGGCCTTTGAGGGCAGATGGCAGGGGTGGGGGGGTGGAGGGTGCGCCTGGACCATGGGGGAGGTAGTGAGTGCGCCTGGACCACAGGGCGGAGGGTTGCGCCTGGACCGCGGGGGTGGGAGGGCGCCTGGACCGCGGGGGTGGGAGGGCGCCTGGACCGCGGGGCGGGGGCCACCCCTGCCGAGAGCCCAGCGGAGTGTCTGCTTTCTCCTAGGGGAGGTGTTCAGGCTGCTGGAGGAGGAAGGGGTTTCGCTTCCAGACCTGGAGCCGGCCCCGCTGGATGCTCTGTGAGTCTCGGTGCACCCTGCGTTGGTGCAGGCACTGCCCATGGGGCTGAGAGGGGTCCTCCGCCCACGACCTGCGTCTAGGTGGCTCCATGCCCCCACGCCTGTCACAGTGTCCACAGCGTGGATGTTCCTGAGGTCACTGGGGCTGAGGCCAGCCCAGCCCAGCTCTGCACCCCAAGCACGTGTGGACAGGGCAAAGGGACAGTCCGGTACCCCGAGGCCCCACACGACTGGGCCTCTGTGTCTGTGACTGGGGTCCCACCAGGCACGAACCACACTCTCGGTGTGAGGAACCGTGTGTGAAGTCCCGGGCCGGCAAACAGCCCACAGATGGCTGAAAAAGCACATGGCGTCCATGCTGCCAGCTTGCTCTTGAGCCCGCCCTGACGCGTGGGCAGAGACGGCTGGCCTGGCAGCCCCCACCCTGCCTGGAGTTTGTCTGGGATGTGGAGTGTGGCAACGGGCGCTGGGGACCTGTGGCTCTCTCAACATCCCTCCAGGGGCGGGGCTGACCCGGCCTCCCCAGCACGGGGCCCGGCAGCAGGCAGCTCCCTGGGGAGCGTAGACAGTCCTCTTCCCGACAAGAGGCTTGAGTCCCAAGAGGAGCCCATATTCTCCAGTCCAGCTCCCCTACGCTGCTCTGAGACCCTTTCCAGCTCTCTCTGTCGTCCAGCCTCGGGGCTGCTCTTCTGCAGCCTCCTTTCTCAGACCTGGGAGTGGAAGCCCCCCCCCCCCAGCTTTGCCCTGGCCAAGTACAAGTGGGCTGGAGGGCCCGCAGCAGCAGGCCTGTTCTGGAGGCTGTCTGGCAGCCCCTCCACCTGGGCCTACAGCCCCCCTTGCCGTACTGACCAGCCCCTTTATTAGGTCCAGCTGTGTGTCCGCTGAGGAGCCCACCAGTCATCGGGGCGGGGGCTCAGGGGGCTACCTGGAGCACGTGTTCAGGCACGCAGCCCGGGAACTCTTTGGAATCGACATGGCTGAGGTCACCTACAAGCCCCTGAGGTCAGTAGGGCAGCCAGCCCCTGGGCTCAGGGAGCGGCATCCACGGCCCCTGGTCCTTCACTCAGCTGGGCTTGCGCAGGCAGGTCCTGGGCCTGAGCAGGACCCTGGGCACTCGGCACAAGCCACCCCCGCCCCAGCCCTGCTGCTCAGTCTCCGCATTCTGGGGGCTGTGTGCAGCACGGGGTGCGTCTCCACAGAGGGGCTGAAGCGCCTTATCGCTGTCCTTGGGGAGAATGCCCCTTTCACACGAGGAGGCCAGGGCTGGGGTGGGCTCGTGTGTGGCGCCCCCATCCCCACCCCGTTCGGGGAAGAGCGAGGATGGCAGACGTCCGGCTACAGGGCGCCTTCCTGCGCCCCCAGGCCTCCTGCGGGAGCGTCGCCGGCCGACCAGCTCTGTGCCCGCAGGAACAAGGACTTCCAGGAGGTGACCCTGGAGCGGGATGGCCAGGTCCTCCTGCACTTCGCCACCGCCTACGGCTTCCGCAACATCCAGAACCTGGTACAGAAGCTGAAGCGCGGGCGCTGCCCGTACCACTACGTGGAGGTCATGGCCTGCCCCTCAGGTAATGGGGTGGGCAGGCGGGTGGGCAGGAGAGCCGGTATGGGGAGGGGGCCGTGGGCTCCGTCCCTGTGCGCCACCCCACCACCACGCCCACCCCCGCCCCCCCGCAGGCTGCTTGAACGGCGGGGGGCAGCTCGGGGCTCCGGATGGGCGCGGCAAGGAGCTGCTGCAGCAGGTGGGGCAGCTCTACAGGGAGGTCAGGACGCAGCTGCCCGAGGACGCGCCAGGGGTCCTCGAGCTGTACGGACACTGGCTACAGGGTGAGGGCTCGGACAAGGCCAGCCGCCTGCTGCACACACGGTACCACGCCGTGGAGGGGGCCGGCTCCGGCTTCAGCATCAAGTGGTAGGGGCCTCAGTGACCCGGCCTGGCAGGCGGCGCACACGAGCACGAGCCTGGGGCCCCGGGGCCTGTGCCCCAAGACACAGCGGGACGAGCTGGGACACATGGAGACGGCCGTGGTTGGGACCTGCCGCCGGCAAGCTGCACACCTCAGGCCCACACTAAGGCACCGTGCCCTGGGGGGCCCACTAGGGCTCAGGAGGCGAGGGCTGACCCCGTGCCCACAGCAAGGCTCCGGAAACTTCTGTGGGTGATGACTTGGGCTCTGTCACCAGGCTCCCTCCTTGTTCCCTGGTGTGAGGGGAGCTTGCGATTTCTAGAGTCACTCTGAAGCCGTGGTCCTGGGGTTTGTGCCCGGCACGGGGAACCCGCTGAGCAGGCAAGAGGCACCCACCGTGAGGCACACCCAGCGCTGGGGGTGGGGGGCGTGTTCCCGCCGGCTTGGAATCTGGAAGTGGGCCGAACAGTGAGGCCGCAGCAGGCCTGGGGCTCGGGCCCACGTGTGCAGCAGGGTGCAGGGAGCCCGGCGGTGCGGCAGTGGCTTCTCTGCGGTCCAAAGATGAGCCTTCCGTTCACAGACGGGCTGGGGGTGCCAGGCTGGCTCTGCCCACAGTGGGCCAGTCTCGCCATGAGGCTCACTCCCAATAAAGGGAAGTGCACATCCTAAAGTGTTTCTGAGACATGGCCTGTCCTGAGAGCATCTGCTAAAGTGAAGATGAGGCCTTGTCAGAGCTTCACTGGGTGTCCAGAAGCCCAGTGCCCAGCACAGCTGGTTCAGGGACCTGCAGGTCACCGTGTCCCCGGGTCCCACATGCACCCCACAGCAGACACTGAGTCCGCCCGGCTGGCAGAGTCCACTCAGTCTCTGCTGGCCTCTGGGGGCAGGCAGGGCCGGTGGGGGCTCCAGTGTCCCCGCGTGGCCCAGTCGGCCCAAGTCCATGCAGGGAGGAGGGACACGGTGCAGCCCTGGGCTCACTTCTGGGGTGGTTGGGGTGCCCAGGAACCCACTGAAGCACCAGGAGAGCCCGCACTTCTAGCTGCAGTGGCTCTGGCTGCTCAGGTGCCCCGGCCAGGCACCTCCCTGCATCTCCTGGCCCACAGTCTCCAGCAGCTGAAAGGAACAGGTGTTAGGGAGCCACAGACCGCCAGCTTGGGGCTGCCCGCCATATTGGGTTGCCCGGTCTGACATACACAGCACCCGAGGCAGGCCTGGCCCCAGGGCAGTACCTGGGTGGGTGAGGGAGCCAGCAAACAATCACTGAGCACCCAGTGTGTGCAGGATCAGTTAGGCATTGGGAAAGGCCAAGAGGAGGCCAGAGGTGGCCCCACCTGAGGGGAGACCCAAGATGATCGAGGAACCCCAAATGACAATGAACAGGGAACAGAGCGTCAGGGAGGGTCTGCTCCAGCCAGCGAGGCTGGGGGAACCCCTCTGACGGGGGTAAGACAAGGGGGTCTGCCTGCTGGGCTGGCCCTAGGCAGCCTTGACCTCAGCGTGCTCGCCGACCCCCCGCCATGACCTGCCCTCACCCTCCTGGGCACAGCTGTGACCTCCCACGTGTGCTGCTCGATGACCAGGTACATACAGTCCTCCAGCACAGGGGTGACTTTAACCTCTGTGGTCGCAGGGATTGTGTCCTGGGGAGTTACAACTTGGAGACCAGGGCGTGGGGTGGGGACACGTCCCGACGAGGATAACTGCGTAAAAGCCAGGAGGCAGAGCACCCGGTGACAGACCGGGGGCACGGCAGCTCAGAGCGCCCGGAGGCCACCTGGGGTCACCTGCCTGTGACCTCAAAAGAGGCCGCCAGCCTTCTGAGCCCCTTCTTCAGGGTGAGACCTCCCCTCTCCAGACCCTAAGTGGGGCTGTCTGAGGGCGAGTCAGCCACACACACACACATTGGGGCCAGAAGAGCTTCCCGAAGGACCGACGTGGAACTCCACGCTCCCGGCGAGCGCGAGCAGACCGGCAGGTGTTGGGAGTCGGCCGGTCGTCACCACAGGCGCCGCCCGCCCTCAGACCCCGCCCCTGCACCGCTGGCGCCGCCCGCCCTCAGCCCCCGCCCCTGCACCGCTGGCGCCGCCCGCCCTCAGCCCCCGCCCCTGCACCGCAGGCGCCGCCCGCCCTCAGCCCCCGCCCCTGCACCGCAGGCGCCGCCCGCCCTCAGCCCCCGCCCCTGCACCGCTGGCGCCGCCCGCCCTCAGCCCCCGCCCCTGCACCGCTGGCACCGCCCGCCCTCAGCCCCCGCCCCTGCACCGCTGGCGCCGCCCGCCCTCAGCCCCCGCCCCTGCACTGCAGGCCCCACCTTTCCTAGTGAGCCGCGATGGCGCGCTCCTCGGCGAGTTCTCCCAGGCCCCGCCTTCTCCCACCCGGGCCCCGCCCCTCCTCCGGGCCCCGCACGCCTCGCGGCGGCGCTGCCCGGACCCAGACGGCGCCCTACCCGGCCGCCCACTCACCCACGCTGGCTGCGCCGGCCCGGGCTGCGCGGACCGCCTGAAGGACAGGTGGAGACGAGGCCGCGGGCCGCCGAGCACCGGGCTGGACGGAGCTCGGCGCTCCGCCCGCCTGCCCCGAACTTGCGCGCGGCGGAGCCGGAGGAAGGGTTGCGGGCGCAAAAGGGAGGGGACGTGTGTCTGCTCTGCGCGCTCCGCAGGCGCCGGACCAGGGCTGGACACCTCCTCCGATAAGCCCTCCTGGCGCCCAGATTAAGCCAGTTGTCCCTTATCCCCGCTCCCGGTCCCGAATGGAACATCATTCCCCTTTTCTCCACCTTAGCGGAGTTATCTGTGCAGTGTGTTCCCCCGGCCATCCCAGCACTCAGCCGGCACCGGGAGGCACACAGAAGGCGCCTAATGTGTGTGCAAACCAACACGACAGGGCAGGCAGGGAATTCCGCCTGGCCGTCGCACCCTCCCCCAGGCCGAGCACACCCCCGTGCACCCCAATAGTCACAAGGGGTGGGGGTCTGCGTTGCACACATGGGGAAAGGGACGGACAATCCTCCCCCAGCCACGGCCTTCCAATTGTGGGCGGGGCCCTGAGTCTCCTAGGACCCACACCGGCCTGATAACGCCAGCCACAGCATCTTAGCAACAGCCACCAGGGCGGCCAGGCTCACCCAAGTTTCTCTAGCCCATGGAGCGAGGGGCGGCCGCAGGCGCTAGGCCAGGGCCCCCACCTGAGGCCACTGAGAACGTGAGTAAGCAGAGTGCCACTGCTCCTGCCCTGGGGCCAGGAGAGGCCCAGGCCCGCATTCCTGGACTGATCCTGCCCTGTAGCGGCTGCCCCAGCTCGGCCAGGCTGTGTAGTGGGGGTGGTTGGATGGCTAGGGACTCCATGGGGGTAGGGGCTTCAGCCTGGCCTGGACCCACCTGGAGGGTGGGTGGCGGTGCTTCTCCAGGTTCTGCCACGGGCTGAGGACTGGCAGCCAGGGGCCCCAGGTGACGCCCCAGCCTGGGCCACCAGCCTAGAGCCGGAGCAACTGTTAGACCTGGAGCTGAGTGAGGAGCAGAGGCTGCAGGTGGGAGTGGCACCCTGGGTGCCGGGAGGAGGCAGGATAACTGCAGGGTCCCATGGGCAACCCCTCTCACCCCACCAACCACCCCCAGATCTCCAAGGAGCTGGTCGAACTGCAACTCACCACCCACCGCCTTCGGGAGCAGCACGAGGCTGAGATCTTTGAGCTAAAGAGTGAGGTAGGCACCTGCCCAGATGTGCCAGTCCGAGGGCAGGGGAGGGGCACCTGGGGAGGAGCACAGTGGAGGGTCCGGGTGCGTGGGTGGTTGCCCCAGGGTGGGCATGTGCTACTGCACCCACACTCATGCCCAGGGGGACATTTGCTAGCTCCAATGGCCTAAATGCACCTGGTCACCCTGCAGGTTTTGCGGCTGGAGAGCCGGGTGCTGGAGCTGGAGATGCATGGGGAGCAGTCCAGCCGCGGGCAGCGCCAGGCGCTGGCACAGGGCCACTCCAACGACCACAGACTCCAGGTTGCCAAGAGGGCAGGCAGGGCGGGGGTGGGTGGACTAGGGGCACCAGCTGGGAGCCTAGCAGGGTGCGGTGGGGACACAGTGAGGCCAGGACCTGCTCACTCACCCCTCGCACCTCCTTTCCATACAGACACAGCCCAAGGACTTCATACTCCTGGAGTCCAGGCCGCATAAGCCAGAGGACCCTGTGAGTGTGTGGCCACTTGCCCCGGGGGCTGCCTAGTTGTCTCACGGCCCTGGGGGGCAAGAGTATGGTAGGTGGGGAGCCTAGGTTCCAGTCCCACCACACCTGTGTGCCTACAGCAGCTGGGAGAAGCGCAGAGGGCACTGGAGCTGCAGGGAGCCTGGCAGCGGGTGCTGGAGACACGTGTGTGAGTGACTACCTCAGGCGAGCGGCTTGTTTCCAAGGGGCTGAGGGGGCCCTCCTACCAGAGCCCGCTGACCTCGCCCCATGTCCGCAGGGCAGCCCTGGGCCAGCAGCTGCAGGGAGCCCGTGAGGAGGCCAGGGCAGCTGGGCAGCAAGTGGCCACACAGGCCCAGGTGAGCCCAGCCCCACCCCCCTTAAGATCCTGGCCAATGGGGGTCCCACGAGCACCACCCACCCTGCTGGACCTGCGTTCAGAGCCGCCTCTGCCACCAGGTACTGTCTGCCTGCCAGGGCCAGCTCCGCCAGGCCGAAGCCGAGAACAGCCGGCTGCAGACGCAGCTCAAGAAGCTGAACGAGGAGTACTCGGTTCGGCTGCAGCGCTATGCCCGGGACATGGTGGTGAGTGCTGGTGAGGTGGTCTTGGTCCCGGGGAGCCTTGCCTAGCCTGGGCACACTGTTCTGGGGACTCCATGGCCCCCAACACCAGCCCAGCCCCATCTCCCTCAGGACTACGCAGATGCAGGCCAGGCGCCAGCCGCCGCACCCCTGCAGACATCCCTGGAGGCCATCCTGGAAGACATCCGAGCCGCGCACCGAAGCCGAGAGCAGCAGCTGGCCCGAGCCGCACGCACCTACCGCAAGCGCCTGGCCAACCTGAGCCATCGGCATGAGGAGCTGCTGGCCATCCACAGGTGGGCCCCGCCCCGACAGGTGAGGGGACATCCTCCTAGATGGGGTGGCCCCCTGTGACCCTGGGTGTGGCTTAGTGTGCAGCAGGCTCCATCCCAGGCATTGGCGGACCCCAGAATGGCCCCTGGGCCCCCCAAGGCTGTCCTTGATGCAGACACCTGGGACCTCGAGCCGATGCCGGTGCACCTGGCTGCGGAGCTTGGCCCTTTGTGGGAGGACAAGGCAAGGCTGGAGATGCAGCTCCGGACGCTCCAGGCCCAGGTGACCCTCCCTGCTGGCCCCACATCAGCCTTGGAGTGCAGAGCCCCAGAACTACCCAGGCCTCACTCAATCTCCAAGCCCAATCCTGGGGCCTCTGAGAGACCTCCCTTGTTCATCTAACCGGGGACCCCTCCTGCACAGCCTGGGGATGGGCCCCCCACCTTTACAGCATGGGGGCCTGGGACGCTGCTCTTGTTTCCACAGAAGGGGCCCGGTGAAGCCTCCCTGGGGGCTTTGGAGCCACAGTGAGTGCCCTGGGGGGTGCCGGGGAGGGAAGCCGACTTGGTGCAGGCGTCGGGGAGAGAAGCCGACCTCCTCTGGCATAGGGAAGGGGACGCCGACCCTGGGTGGGCATCAGGGAGAGCCCACCGAGGAAGGGGCACCTCAGCTGAGACCCAAAGATGGAGGCAGGAGGAAGCAGGAGGGAGTGGCTGGGCTGCCCAGGGAACGCTGGGAGCAGGCTGCCCGGTGGCTCTGGCCAGCCTGGCCTATGCTTCCAAATGTTAATAAGCAGAGACCCTATAGAACCACCTCCCAGGGTTTGGGGAAACAGGTACCCCTGCAGACACCGGGTCACTGTCCAAGCTGGCCTTGCAGTTTAGCCTTCCCTGACGAGCTAGCAGGCCAACTCTTCCCAAACTCACTCCCAGGCAGCACCACTTCGAGACTCAGAGAACCCAACCTAAGCAGGGTCCCTGGTCAACACCTCACACCCTACCACCCCCTCGCAGGGGTTTGGATGCTGCATTCTGGGCCCAGATCCGCCAGAAGCTCCAGGACTTCTCC
>NW_004443960.1:523754-540102 GCF_000243295.1 Trichechus manatus latirostris | reverse complement strand
GCGGGGACTCACCTATGCCCTAGGTTCACGCCTCCTCCTGCACACCAGGCTGAGCTGGAACAGGAGCGAGCACAGCTGCTGGCCCGGGCTATGGCGGCCGAGGCTCAGCTCTCTGAGCTACAGGAGTACGTGGACCAGCACCTGAGCAGGTGGGCTGAACCCAGGGCCTCAGTGTGTGGGAGGGAAGACGCCACTGTCCCCAGCCAGGCAGGGGATTTCAACCTGGCCCCTCCCAACAGGTACAAGCAGGAGATCCTGAGGCTGAGAAAGCTGGTGGGCACGGGGGACCCCTCGAAAGTGGGGGTTGTGCCACCAGCCAAGCCCCTGCGTCCAAGAACCCGCAGCCGCTAATCCAGGAAAACGGAGCAGACCCTCCTCAGCTAACAGTGGAGCGCCCCACTAAACAAAACTCAGGGCAGAGTCAAGTCTTTATTGCGTCTGACAGCCGGTATGAGAGGCAGGGGCCCCAGGGTCCACAGCAGCCTGGATGGGGGTCCCTGGAGAGAAGGGAACCTCCCTGGCTAGCCCATCACAGTGGACGTCGTAGGCCCAGACTCTGTCCAGGCCCTCACCCACCACAGCCACGGGCTCCCAGGTGGGGAGGGGGAAGCGCCCAGACACCACGCGGGCTCCCACGGGCAGCTCCGCCTGCAGCTTGGCCTCCAGCATTGGGAGCTGTGGGAGAGAAGAGTCGGGGCATGGGCAGGGAACCACACAGCCGCCTACCAAGCTCCACCAGGCCCAGCAACTACCACTGGCTGGTCCCCAGGTCCCAAAGCAGCAGCACCCCCGTGGTGCAGCCCAGACCTACCACGCTGGGAGCCAGGAACACAGACACGTTGTAGCAGTCCCTCAGGCTCACCTGCAGGAAGAAATCCCTCAGCAGGGACCAGGGTCCCAGCCAGGGGAAAGGGCATGAGGGTCATTGCAGCTTCCGAGGCCCAGCCCCCAGTGCACCCAGATGGCAGGTGATTAGATGTGGGGTCTGAAAGGTGTAGAACCCACTGGTTACCTTCCAGAGATCCTCACGGAGGTAGCGGACGTTGCTGGCATAGCCCGCCCTCCACGCGTGCAGCCGTGCCAGCCCCACCAGCCACGGGTTCAGCTCGTAGCCCACGGCCGGGCGGAGGCCGCACCTGTGGGCCGCCAACACCTGTGGGCAGGGAGCAGGCATGGGGACCAGGAGGCGGGGGTGCGGCGCTCGCAGGAGGGGGCAGCAAAGAAGGGCAGCTTACGATCCTCCCGTCGCCAGAGCCCAGATCCACCATCTTTCCGGGGCGACCTCGCATCAACGATAGCACATTTTCCACCTGCCGCGCACTCGCTCCCACGTACGGCACCTGCGCGAGGGGGGCGGGGCTGGGAGGGCTGGAGTCCATTGGCCGCACCCACTCCTCCAGATACCTAGATCACCCTGTAGTGGAAGGGGCTTGCCACCTGGGTTTCCTTCCCTAGCTGCGGGTCCCGCCCCGCCCCACCTGGAGCTGCCGTCACCCTCCCCTCACCTGTGCCCAGCCGCTTATTTGCAAGCTCCGCCCCCGCCCGGCAGGGGCTACACCGCCCTCTCAGCCCCGCCCCCAGCCAGGCCCCGCCCCCAGCCAGGCCCCGCCCCGCACCTGCAGCCGCAAGGGCACGCGACGGAAGCCCGGCTGCAGCAGCAGGGCCCACACGGCGTAGGCTGCCAGGCCGGAGCCTGCCGCCACCTGCAGCAGCTCCAGCGCGCCCAGGCGCCGCTCACGCAGCTCTGTCAGCGCCTCGGTCGGGTCGTCCTGCTCCATGGCTGCGGGACACGCGGCTCAGGATCGCCCCGCCCCCAGGTCCCACCCCGGCTCGGATCGGAGCCCCTTACGCCATGGCTCGGGAGCTAGAGGGGACCGCCCGCCCCACCGCCCCGGCCTGCACCGCTTCCTCCGCCCGCGTTCTCCGGTGCCGCGGCAGAGACGCCGGAAGTGAGGGGCGGGGCCGAGGCCGCGCGGCTGGTCCGTTGCGGCATCCACTCCGGCCGGGCCCAGGGCCATTCCCGCGAGTTCCGCGTCGCGACGGCGTCGACCCTCGCCCCACGGTCGTGGGCAGCCCTAGTGAGCGGCGACCCTCGCAGGGTCTGGCCCCGCCGTGCCCTGTGGCGAAGCCTGCGATAGTCCGGTCGCTCGTTGGTTATTTTGGGCTTGCCCTGGGCGCCGGGGACCCCTTGGAGCGCACAACCTGGCGTGGGGAGACGGGAGACAGCACCCGACCATCTCAGGGAGGGCTAAACACCCTATGGAACGTGGCGCTGCGATTCGACGGGAGGGGAGCCCACGCGGTGTCCTGGCCCAGAGAATACAGTTCCTGCCGAGGCTGGAGCACAGGCGGGAGAGAGGCTCACCAGGGGTCTGCAGCCAGCCTCCCTCTGCGGCTCCATCTCAGGGAGACTGGTGGGGGCTCCACTGACCAGGACACCCCGAAAGCCGGCCAAATCCGGGAGGAGTCGCGAAACGACACTCGTCCGGTCCCTCCTACAGCCGAAGGCAATTAGCTGGGTGGGCTTGAAACTGGAGGAGGGCTGGGGTCCAAAGAAGGGGACGGTTCTGGGGGAGAGGAGGGTTGACGAGGAGGAGGAGAGATCGGGCTGCCTGAAAAGACAGAGGCTGGCTCTCCATTGACTGAGTGTGGGATGGGGGAGCCGGATGTCAGGGGTCTCTGGCGGCTCGCCCAGCCTGGGGGTGGGAGTCAGAGTCCCAGGAACTGGAGACACCACCTTCCTCCAGAAACGTCCAAAAAGACAGGCGTTCCTGGACAGGACGTAGAAAGCCTAGGGGTGAGGGAGCCAAGTGGGAGAACACAGCCCTGGTCAGGCTGATGAGGCAGGACCTCGCCTCACCTGGAGACCACACACCTGTGAGTGTCAGAGCTTGTCTGACCTGCCCCTTCTCAGCCTCCACAGCCCTGGTCCAGAGGCCCAGCCGGGCTGCTTCCCAGACAGTGTGGGCAGGCCTGAGACCACTGCACCCCGCTTCAAGTGTGGAGTGCCTCACGCTCCTTCCTGAAGGACAAGTGTCACCAGGCGGCAGGAAAGCCCTGCTGACCCGCAACACATCCCACTGCTCCCGAGAAGAGAGCACTGGAAAGGAGGTCTGACCCCCACCTGCCATAGAGGATCTCCTGGGAGGCTGCTGTGGGGCTGGGACTGGCCCTCAGGAGAGGGGTATGCCTGGGCCCTGGGCTGGGGAAGTGCTTCCACAACACCCCATTCTTATCTCGCTCCTTGCATTATTCCCCGTGCCCAGAGCAGTGCCTGGCTCCCCAAAGGCCCTTAATAAAAGCTTGTTGGATGAACGCACCCCGAGTCCTCACGCACACACCCCACACCACTCATGTTCACACCGGCACTCCATGCTCTGAGTGCCCATGTGAATTTGCACACACGTGCACTTGGCTTGCACACAGCTGGAGGTGTGGCCCGTGGGTTACCTCAGAGCTGCAGCCCTGGTTCAGCTCCAGTCCCACACACCCTGGCCACGTCCCCCTAGGGCTCACAAAGCCCCTGACCCAGCCCTCTGAGGTGTTCTGGCCATCGCGGTGTGCTCCTGGCCCCGTGAGCCCCACCGGTCTCTCCTCTCTATGTCCTTTGAGAGAAGGACTGGTTGCAGACGACGCACAGGCACTTCCTTGGCCAGGTGGGTAGAGGCCAGGGCCCAGCCCAGAGCAGCTGCCCACCGCGTTTAAAGATCAGGGTGGGTGAGTGCTGCTCAATCTGGAGGGGAAGCCTTCCTTGGGGCCCTCTCCGGACAAGGGGAAAGCCTCCCAGTGGAGACACCTGGGGAGGAAGGGTGGGATCTGAGTCTGAGTCCAGGGGAGAGGTCCTGGTGGGGATGAAAGTGATGGGGCCCTCTGTGTGTTGGTGGCATTTAAAGCCCCGAGGCTCATCCAGTTCTCCAGGGAGGGAATGTGGATGGGGAGGGGAGGTGCGGGGTTGGGTGTTTAGGGAGATGAGAGGAAGCAGAAGGGCTCCAAGGGGAGCAGGGGGAGGTGGAGGGCCCAGGGGAGTGGGTCATCCAGGGGTGCCTCTACCCCCCACCAGAATCCTCACCGGCCCCTGAAGTAAAGGTGTTCTGAGCACAAGAGCAGCCCCCCCTTCCCCAAACGGGCAGCTTTCAGACACCCCGCCCAGAGTGGCGACTGGAGGGGGTCCTGTGCAGGGGCGGATTAGCCGATAGGCAAGGTAAGCATGGTGCTTACCTTACTTATCAGGTCATCTGTAGTGAACAATTTCACTCCTTCACCACATCAAAGACCACTAGGTATGGCTGGTGTCTGTCTCCCAACCCCCCAGCACCTCCCTACAGAATCAAAGCCTCTTCAAATTTACAGTTCTTGACAGGGCAGATGATCCAGTAAGCAAGGTAAGCATGGGCTTACTTGTGCTTACTTACTAATCTGTAGTGAACAGTTTCCCATGTTGGGTTGACACTGGCTGCAATAAGGGGCTCAAACCGAGCAATGATTGTGAGGATGGCGCAGGGCCGGGCAGTGTTTCCTTCTGTCGTGTGTGAGGTCACTGAGTCAGAACCCACCAGACGGCACCTAACGATAACAACGTGTGAAAAATGTGAAATTGTTCGCTACAGATTAATAAGTAAGCACAACTGAGGCAGTGCTTACCTTGTTTATTGGGTCATCTGTCCCTGCCTGTGGGGGACCTCCACAGCCCTGCCTCTCTCCCAACCTCAGTGCTCTGCCTTAACGCCGAGGGGCCTCCTTACCAGGAGCCACGGGCTGAGATGAGGAGTCAGCTCGCTGGCTCTGGCCCGTGGCCCGCGCCCGCCCCACCCTGCAGCCTTTGTGAGCCAGATCCTTCGTCCCGCGCTGCCCTTTGTACTGGATGCTGGGAGGGAGGGGGCGCCACAATGGGCAAGTGGCGGGAAACAGCCCTGAGAGATACCACTGTGCCCGCCGGAAGCAGCAGAGCAGACCCCGCGGGAGACCCCACACCCACTGCTCCAGTAGGGATGCCAGGCACGTCCTGCAGGGCCTCCGGATAGAGGGGCCCATTCTTCCCAAGGGCAGGACGGCCAAGGATGACTCTGCCACTCAGAGGGAGGGAGGCTGGCCCCCGCCAATTTCAGCCTCTTCCCTCACCGGCCAGACTCCGGACTGGGGAGCAGTGTCCGCCTGCCCCCGATCATCTGAGGGACCCCAGGCACCACAGCCTTTTTCCCACTTCTGCTCTGAGCCACGGGAGCACCTTGGAGTTGGGGGACAGCAAGTGAGTGGGGGTCCCTGCATCTCCCACCCCATCCAGCAGCCCCTCCCGGGGCATAGGCGTGGCCCCTCCTCCAGCCTTACTAGCTGGCAGCCCCCAGCCTCAGTCTCCCCCTCTGTGAGGTGAGAACACAGCAGCCCAGGGCTGAGGGGATGACACGAGCTGAGGCAGGGACAGGGCTGGCTCAGGCACAGACTTCATCAACACTGGCTAACGTCATTGATGTTCTTATTATCAATATGGCCTCAGAAGCCCTTGGTATCATGATGCCATCTGGAGGCCCCCTCTCCACCCACCCTCCCACCAGCCCTGCCCCAGCACCCTGTCCAGGGGAGACACCCCCCCCCCAGTGGCACTCCCAGTCCCCCTCAGCCTAGCGCCACCTGGCAGGGAAGCAGGTGGGCAGTGCTCGCGGCCGCATAGGCACGGCCGAACTCCTGGACACGAGGGGCGCAGCCCAGCCAGGCCTCGCCGAAGCGGCTCCAGCCCATGAAGAAGAAGGTGCCAGGGCCTGGGCGCACGCCACAGTGCAGTGGGGTGCGGATGGAGGCCTGCACCTGGGCCCCTGCGCCCCCCGTCCTGAACAGTGGCAGCGTCTGGCGGAGGACACGGGTGGCCATTACAAGGATGACAGACTCCTGCAGCTCCATGTCATGGGTGACCCCGTGGATGGCCCCGTGGATTACTGTGAGAGACACATGGCCAGTGGCAGGCGTGCAGGGAGGGCAGGCCCCGGCGTCCTCCCACGGCAGACACTCACCAAAGTCGCTGGTACACGCAGCCAGGAGGAGCTCGGTGTCACTGCAGGGCCTGCAGGCACCTGGGAATGTGGGCCGTCAGCCTAGCCTTGCCCATCCTGTATCCCCCCAGGAGCCTCCCTGACAAGAAGGGGAGGGCCAAGCAGCCAAACTCCTCTCTCAGACCTGGATGGCAGCTGGGGACCCCAGAGCATTGGAGGGAGCCCCACAGCACACATGTGCTTGCACCCGGAAGCCACACCTCCACTGGGGTGCACTCATGTGCAAACACGTGGAGGCCTGGGGCTATGCCCAGCACGGGGCGGGGGAGGACACCCCCACCTTGCATTTACACACCCAGTGCCTGGAAGTCCCCTGTGACCTCCAGGACCAGCCAGCTTCAGGGTGGCAAGGATTATGGTGGGCTCTGGGGCCTGGCCTCGGGTCAGGGGACAGAACAGAGACTCCCATCCCCTGTGAGGTCAGGCTGCAAGGTCCAGAAAAGTAAAGAGCTGGGCCTGCTGCCCTGCGGGGAGGCGGGTGGCGTCTCCATGGCAACGGGGCAGCACACTGGACTTTTGTTGGTTGGCTGGGGGAGGGGAGGGAGGTCACGGCTGGGCCAGGGGGCCTGGGCAGCTTTGGCCATCCCCTCCCCCACCCAGTCGCAACCCTTCAGGGACCAGCGGCAGGAGGTTGCCCTGCCTGGCCACCCCCCTCCATTCTGCCCTCTGTCAACAGCTTCTTGTCTAAGATGGATCAGGAGGGGGCACCCCAGGTCCAGCGACCCTTCCTCCTTTGGGTCTCACTAGCTAGCCCTGTGGTCTTTGACAAGCACTTGGCCCTTGGGGCCTCAGATTCTCCCTCTGTACAATGGGTTTGATGCAGGCACATTCCCATCAAGCCTTCATGACCCCACCCGGCCCCACCTGGATGGTCACTCACCGTCCACACCGAGGCCATGAGCCTGGGGCAGCAACTCAGGAAGCCCATCCTCCCGAAGCTCAAAGCGGAAGGCGGCCACCCGGCGGCTGATGTCGCGATGCAGTGTGGCCTGTAGGAAGAGGGCCCGGTGCTCGCCGGGGCCCCAACGCACACAGCGGCCCCTGGCTGGGCCTGGGCCCTCAGCCAGCAGCAGCTCCAGGGCGCCACTGGCCCGCTCAGCAAAGACCTGGGCGCCTGCGAAGGGTTGCGCGGGCCGCAGGCAGGCGACTCCAGGCCACGCGCCAGGGTCGGGGCGGCCCAGAGTCAGGCGCAGTGCCCCGGCTGGGTACAGCCACTCCACGGTGCCCTCTGCACAGGCCAGGGCCAGCTGCCCCACGCTGCTGGGCTCCTGGGTCAGGCCGCTGGGGACAGGACCGGAGGCGCTGAGCCAGCGCCCCGTGTCCCCGCCCGGCCCAGCCGCCCACCGCATCTTCTGCATCCGCCAACAGTCGCGCCCACTTTGTGGAGGAGAAAACTGAGGCCCAGCGTTCGCGGGACGCCGGGGGAGGGGAGGGATTCGGTGCCGGTTAGACAGCCCCCCATCCCAAAGGGTGGGTGCCGCCCCCATCCCTCCTAAGGGGGACCCCAGTCCGGGGGGACCACGCTGGCTTCCTCTCGGGTCGTACCTGCCCCTCCAGCTGCAGCGGTCCCCGGAGAAGCCGGCGCGGGCGGCTGCGGCCAGGAGGGCGCAGCAGAGCGCGCGGAGCAGAGCTGGGGGAGGCATGGCGCACGGGCACCGACCGGGGTCTCGGGTCTCGGGAGCCGGCCCGAGGGGACTGGGACGGGCGGCGGCTGAGCACCCGGGGCGCCGGCCGCCCGCCCCGGTGCAGCCCCACAGCCAGCGGCCGCTCGCCGGCCAGCGCAGCCCCCTCGGTCCGCTTTGGTGCGCGGCGAGCCGGGGGCGGGGCGGCGGCGGGCGGCCAATCGCGACGCTGCCCCGGAACTTTCCGCCAATGGCAGCGGCGCTCGCGGGGGCGGGGCTGGTAGCTGGGAGAGGGGACCCGCGGCCGGACGCGCGTTCCAGCCCCCGACCCTCTCCCACCCCCAGCCTCGTTCTCTGGGCGGCCCCTCTCGGCCCCCACGTCTGGCTCGCCGTGCCGCGCGTTCCTGGTCCTGCCATTGTCCCCGGAGCTTTTGGTCGGGGCAGGATGCAGGTGGTGCCCGCAGGAACATCCTGGCTGGAGGCCAGCTCACCGCGAGGCATGGCCCCTTCCAGCCCACGTCCCACCCCCAACCTGGCCCTGCCAGCCCCTCCCCGAGAGGCAGCGGGTACCCCAGGGAAGAATGGCCATCACCTGGACGCGGAGACTGCCGGGCTGCCTTCCCCTCACCTCCGGGGAGCTGGGCTTGGAGCTGGGCACACGCTTCACCCCAGCTCTAGCCAGGGCCTCCAGGGACCAGCCTCTGGATCTTGGGGAGACTGGCTGGCAGAGAGGTGAGAGGCGTTGTGGAGAGGGCGGCCGGAGCAGGCTCAGACCCGCTCTCCCAACAGCCTTTTTCTCAAGCCAACACCGTGACTGCATGTTTGTCAAATAAATGACAGTGACGCTGTGGCTCTCTGGAGGAGTTTGAATGACCTGACAACAGGCACCAGGACACGGGCTGAGCAAGCTGCAGCATCGGCCCCACAAAGCCCGCACGAGCTGAACCAGGGCCGACTCCCAGAGAGAAGGAACTGCCCGGGGGTCAGTGTGAAGACCCAGGGGAGTGGTGGGAGACTTCCCTGAGGAAAGACCTCTGAACTCCGCCTGAGGGTGGGGAGCCACTGGCCAAGTGGAGAAGGGAGAGGGTGTTCCAGGCAGAGGGGAAGAGGTTACAGGTGTGGATAGGGCTCCTGACTGCTGAGTGGGTGAAGGCCCAGGGCCAGGAGGAGCAGGGGAGGGGCCATAGGTCAGATCACAAACGGCCTTAGGCATGGAGGAGTTTCAACCAGCGTTGATGGTGGGACCCCAGACCAAGTCAGGTTTCCGGAGCTTGCAGACTCTGTGGAGTCTGCAGGATGTGAGCCCCCTACCCCACTGCCTCCCTTGCCAGGCCTGCCCCTCCGGCCCTCCAGCCCCACTGGGCTGAAGGCACATGGCTGGCAGAGGTCAAAAGGCCCCAGGAGAAGGGGAAGGCTGGTGCCTGCTGCCAGCCCTTCCCCTGGCTCCAAGTCTCCCAAGCCAAAGAAGGGCCCAGATGGCCCCAGGGCTTAGCTGGCCTCTTGCCCCAGACAAGGTGGGGGTCATAGGGGGTAGACAAGACCTGGGGCTGAGCATCTGGCAGAGAATGAGGCACTAGTGGAAAGAGGGGAGAGGCCGTCAGGCGCAGCTGCCCCTTTCCAGAGGCTGGAGGGCCACTTTGGGGCAGTCCTTGGGGCAGCGGCCAGCCTAGCCCAGACCTGAGTCAGCTAGTGGGCTCCAGGCGCCCTCTGCTGGCAGCATGAGGAGTCAGCTGACTGGGCTCTGGCCAGCCCATCAGGCCTCACCTTCACCCCTTCCCCAGAGGATGGGCCAGTGATGCTCATAGTCCCAGGTGGCCAAATGGCTACTGAGGCAGAGCCCAGAGCTGGCTCCCTCTCAGTGGGGGGGGGGGGTCTTGCCTCGTGGCCCCTCCTCCCTGCACTCAGGTGGGGACGACGCCACCCTAAGCCTGATATCCAGCAGTGGGGTTTCACGCAAACCAATTAGCTGCTTTTCCTGAGAGCCCCCGTGGGCCAGGTTCACTCATGCGTCTGTTGAGCACCTCCTGTGTGCAGGGCCTGTACTGGGATCTGGACCGCAGTCACAAAGGGACAGGCGTGTCCTTGTCCCCGTGTTGTTTGCAGTTCGGTGGACACAACAGCAATCCCAAGAGCAGCAATAAGAGTCGGTGTTCGTGGGTGTCTGCCCTAGGCCCGGCTCTGAGCTTCAGCCCCCACTAACATGTGAACCATACATACACGTGAACCCCACATGCACACTTGCACACGCCCATACATGATGCCCGTGCACACATGCGTACAGGACAGCTGAGTTAAAGAGATGCCCCGGGCAGGTGACAGCATGGCTGGGGTGCTCAGGGAGGGTGACTGTGAGAGGTGACATGTGAGCAGAGGCTGGGAGATGGAAGGAGATGGCCGTGAGCAGACAGAGGCATAGGGAACAGCGAATGCCAAGGGCCCGCAGTCAAGAAGAGCAGTGCCCGGCCCCTGCTCCACCTCCAGGCAGACCAGGCCCCAAGGCAGACTCCAGAAGCCCCTGGGCCTGTGGCTTGTATGGAGATGGGGCTGGGGGACTCCGAGGTCCTGACCTCAGCCCTCATCATGGCCCAGGCAGGCAAGTGAGCTCAGGGGTGGGTGGACACGAACACCTGGGGTGCAGATGTTGGCTCTGTGACTCTGGTTTGTCCTTTGTTGTCTGTGTCTTCCTGTGTGTCTCTTGGAGTCTGTCCCCAAGTTCTCGGTCTTTCTGAAGCTCTGTCTCTGTACTTGTCTTTTCTCGTGTCTGTGGGTTGGACTGTGTCCCTCTAAAAGACACACTGAAGTCCTAATCCTTGTAGCTGTGACTGTGACCTTGTGTGGAAGGAGGTCTTTTGAAGATAGTCAGGTTGACATGAGGTCACACGGGAGTAGAATGAGTCCTGATCCCATGTGACTGTGTCCTCATAAGAAGCAGAGAGGACACACAGGGGAAGACGGCCACATGATGATGGAGGCAGAGACTGGAGTGATGTGGCCTCAAGTCAAGGAGTGCCATAAGCCAGAAACGAGGGGAAACAGGAAAGATCTTCTCCTAGAGCCTTTGGAGGCAGCACGGTCCCGCTGACCCCTGGAATTCAGACTTCTGCGTCCAGATGGCGATAGAACAGCTTTCGGTTGCTTTAAGTCCCTCCCCCCAGCTCTAGCCAGGGCCCCCAGGGGTTTGTGGTCCTTTGTGACAGCAGCCCCAAGAGACTGAGACACAGGTCTTTCCCCAAGGGACTTGGCAGGGCTGAGGCACCAGGAGCACGGAGACCTTTTATTATTATTATTATTTTCACGCTGTAAGTGAAAGTTTACAATTCCAGTTAGTCTCTCATATAAAAATTTATACATACATTGTTATGTGACCCTAGTTGCTCTCCCTATACTGTGACAGCACACTCCTCCTTTCCACCCCAGATTTCTCGTGTCCATTCAACCAGCTCCTGACCCTCTCCGCTTCTCATCTCACCTCTGGACAGGAGCTGCCCATTTAGTCTCATGTATCTGCTTGAACTAAGAAGCACAACTCTTCACGAGTATCATTTTATGTCCCACAGTCCAGTCTAATCTTTGTCTGAAGAGTTGGCCTCGGGAAAGGTTTTAGTTTTGGGCTAACAGCAAGTCCGGGGGCCATGTCTTCCGGGGTCCCTCCAGTCTCAATCAAACCATTAATTCTGGTCTTTTTACTAGAATTTGAATTCTGCACCCCACTTTTCTCCCGCTCCTTCTGGGACTCTCTGTTGTATTCCCTGTTAGGGCTGTCATTGGTGGTAGCCGGGCACCATCTAGTTCTTCTGGTCTCAGGCTGATGGAGTCTCTGGTTTATGTGGCCCTTTCTGTCTCTTGAGCTAATATTTTCCTTGTGACTTTGGTGTTTTTCATTCTCCTTTACTCCAGGTGAGTTGGGACCAATTGATGCATCTTAGATGGTTGCTCAGTAGCTTTTAAGACCCCAGACGCCACTCACCAAAGTGGGATGCAGGACATTTTCTTAATAAACTTTGTTATGCCAATTGACCTAGAAGTCCCCTGAAACCATGGTCCCCAGGCCCCCACCACTGCTACTCTGTCCCTCCAAGTGTTTGGCTGTATTCAGGAAACTTCTTAGCTTTGGTTTAGTCCCATTGTGCTGACCTCCCCTGTAGTGTGTGCTGTCCTTCCCTTCACCTAAGATAATTCTTGTCTACTATCTAGTTAGTGAATAACCCTCTCCCTCCCTCCCCATCTTCGTAACCATCAAAGAACATTTTCTTCTGTGTTTAAACCTTTTCTTGAGTTCTTATAATAGTGGTCTTATACAATATTTGTCCTTCCGTGACTGACTAAATTCACTCAGCATAACGCCCTCCAGATTCCTCCATGTTATCAGATGTTTCACGGCTTCCTCGTTGTTCTTTATTGTTGTGTAGTATTCCATTGTGTGGATATACCATAGTTTGTTTATCCATTCATCTGTTGATGGCCACCTAGGTTGTTTCCATCTTTTTGCTATCGTGAACGGTGCTGCAACGAACATGGGTGTGCATATATCTATCCGTGTGACGGCTCTTATTTCTCTAGGATATATTTCAAGGAACAGGGTTGCTGGATCAAATGGTACTTCTATTTCTAGCTTTTTAAGGAAGCGCCAAATCGATTTCCAAAGCAGTTGTACCATTTTACATTCCCGTCAACAGTCTCTCCACAACCTCTCCAACATTTATTATTTCGGTTTTTTTTTGCATTAATGCTAGCCTTATTGGGGTGATATAGTATCTCATTGTAGTTTTGCTTTGCACTTCTCTAATGGCTAATGATCGTGAGCATTTCCTCATGTGTCTGTTAGCCGCCTGAATGTACGAAAACCTGTTTGAACGACTCTGCACAGTTCAGAGTGACCTGGTTTCTGTTCCTGGCTTCCCCAGAGGGCCTTGGAGGAGCAACCTGTTGGGGGGCTGTGGGTGGAGGCACTGGTGGCCTCAGCCAATGTCACCCGACATCACCCCCGGGTCTGCCCAACCTCCAGCCATTAGACTGTCCCTCATATGACAGGTTTTAGGGGGCTGATGGTGCCGATGCTGGGACATCCCAAAGTGGAGGACTACCTTCTGTGGAAGGAGCTGCCCCACTGTGAGCCCGGCCTGAGCAGGGAGAGGCGCCCCTGCTGTCCAGCACAGTGGCTCACGGGGTGCAGGGCACACCGACAGGGACGCTCGCAGTGCTGGGGCCACAGTCAAGGAGCGCTTGGGACCAAGGCAGGGGGCTGCGCTGCCGGAGGACCCCCTGGGGGCCATATGAAGAGTGGGCAGGAGATGGCCAGGGATGAGGGCCAGGAATAGCGACCCAGGCGAGGAAACAGGTGGGCAAAGGCCCAGAGGACAATGCAGCTTAGAGAAAACCAGGAGCCAGAAACCATGGCCAAGAGAAGAGGGCAGGGCTGGCCCCACCAGGCCCCTCAGTCGTGGGAGAAGCTTGGGCGTGGCCCCCTGGGGACAGAGAGCAGGGACAACAAGAAAAGAAAGAGAGATGAGAGACAGCACAGGGCCTCCCGCCTAGGTCTCCAGTTTCACTAACAGCGGGGGAAGGAGAGATGGGGGCTGACCTAAAGCTGGCTCCTCCTTGTCCCCAGCTGAGCCTTGGCCATCCTGTCCCCCTGCAGCCAGGACCTCCCAAACGTGCCCTCAGGCTGGCCCAGGGGAGAGTGTTGCAGCCTGGGTGGGGCCAGAAACAGCGGGGACAGTCCCCATGCCCAGGGGAAGGTGCCAGGAGCTCACCAGCCCCTGGCCCCCCGGCACCGTATGCTAACAGTGTCCGTGCTGAGCACTGGCCTGAATCGCCTGCCTAGCGGGACTGACGTTGCTCAGGGTGCCCGAGCGCCCAACCGCCAGACGGGGCCCCCCCAGACCCGATCAAGGAGCCAGGCCATCGCTGCCGACTGCTCCAGCCCCGCCTGCCCACACCCCCACCGAGCAGGTCTGGCCTGGCCTCAGGACCCACAGCGGAAAGGTTCCTGTCACCGGGAATGTTTTTCCCCCTTTGACAAGAAATCCACCTCCCCCCCCCCCCCCCCCCCCCCGCATCTTCTTGAGGAGCCAAAAATGCAGCTGCGGATTGCGGATTGATTTGCCAGCGAGCTAAAAATAACCACCAGCCTCCAGCCAGGGCCAGGAAAAGATCCCATCGCTAGGAGACGGCCGTTACTGGGAGACTGCCATTGCTAGGCGACGTGGGTTGCCATGGCGACAGCCGGGCCCTGAGTCATCCTTGACAAGGGGGTGGGCCAGGTCCCCTGTGCCCACTCTGCCCCGGGTGGTCAGGACCTGGGTCCCAGGGGTCCCAGGAGGCCGGATGGGCAGGGAAAAGAGGCTGGAGGGCCGCAGAGAGACCCACCCTCCACAGCCACCCCAGCCGCACAGTTCCCACGCCTGTGGGTGCCTCACTCTGGCTGAGGGGTGTCAAGGACCACCAAACACACCTATGTCTTTCTGGCCCCCCACAAGCCTCTCCCCAGGCCCTCTGGGTCCTCCTGTCCTTGAGAGGGGATGGCGCTAAGGGAGAGTGTCCATCTGGCCCCAGTGGCTTCAGAGCAAAAATAATCACTTGGCTGGGGACTGGGGGACTTTCACCACTCATACTGGGTCGAGACCTTCAGGGCACCCCCTTCAGACCCCAAACTCACTTCACAGGTGGGGCTCAGCCAGGGGAAGTGTGGGCCCGAGGAGCCCCGGGAGGGAGGATCTGGGCCTAGGCCTGTGGCTGCAGGGTGCAGGGAACCCACAGGGAAATGCCTGGGGCCACCTGGGGCCGAGGTGCAGGGACATTTCCAATGAGGCATCAGGCCTGGGCAGCTCTGCCCCCGGGCTGTGTGTCTGCACTGACCACTGTCATGGCAGCCCTGCCCCTGAGAATGGCTCCCTGGCCCACAATCCTCCCATCTCCAAAGGCAGGGGCCCCCAGGACCCCAGGGCTGGGATCCCAGCTCCAGGTGAGAGCTGCTCCAGGTGAGGGGGCGCTCCAGGTGGGGTATGCTCCAGGTGAGGGGTGCCCCAGGCAAGGCCCTGAAGGAAGGCCAGTGTGGCTGGAGCTCAGGATGCCAGGGGCCGGGTCTAAGGTGAGGCTGTGGGTGGCAGCTGGCCACTTAGGGCTTCGCTGGCTGCAGTGAGGAGTGGACAGGCCCCACCTGCAGTGTAAAGGACCCTGTATACTGTGGGAAAACAGGTGGGGAAAGGGGTGGGGAGCCGGGCAAGGAGGCGGCTGCCGCCACCCACAGAGGAGCTAGCGAAGGGGCCTGGCGTGGGAAGGGTGACAGGGTGGGGAGAAGTGTGGGATCCCGCAGGCAAAACAGACAGGGCGTGGACAATAGTATCTCCTTAGCATCCCCCCGAGGAAGAGTGCACCTTTGTCCTGCTTCTTCAGAGGTGGGCCGGCCTGTGGGGGCCTCTTCCAGGCCAAGTGACCCAAATGCCATCACATGTCCTGGTGTCACACACCTGTGCACTTGGGGTGTGTCCATCCCAGCCCGACTCGGGCACAGGGCTCAGCACACGTTCACCGTGTTCGCTGCCTGAAGTTCTGGCACCCGCCAAGGGGCGAGCCCTGCAGCGTGAGGGTGAGACCCTCTCCACCTCTGCACACAGGGATGGCAGTTGCTATGGGAAGGCCAGCCTGCCGGGTCCACGATTGGTGTGGACAGGCTGGAGGGCGTGCTGCTGGCCATTCCGAATGTCTTCACGGGCCCGTTCTGTCGACCCCACCATGAGCCTCTTTGATCAGTGCCATTCCGTGGTCCCCACCACACAGACGCCACTTGCTCACCCCAGCAGCACGTGCCCCCTTCTCCTTGCCCCCACAGTGGGGTGCACCAGCCTGGCTCCCCCTCCCACCGCCCCAGACCTCATGCCAGAACCCCTGGGCCTGCTTCCCACCAACATGCTGCAATCCTCAGCTGGCTTCGTGTCTGCTAAGAGTCTCTCAGCCCTGAGGCTCTCAGACCCGGGCCCTCCACCTTCCCTGGTCCCTGGAGACACCAGGATGGGGCCCAGTCCATCCTTGCCTGAGCCTGCCCGGAGACCTGGAGCCTTGGTTCTCAACAACACCCATGCCGATGCCCCCACCCTGCCCTCCACTGGCCTCCTGTCCCTTCTGGAGCACACTCTTCATCTCCTTCCAGCCCCAGGCTCTTTGCAAAGCCCTTCCGGGACCACTCCTCCATCACCTTGCAGGATCTCAGCTCACTCCCTCAGGATCCCCCCTGACCACCTTCGCGAGGCCACCAGCAAGTCACCCTCGTGTACTTTCATCAGACTTGTCACTCTATGAAATTGTCTGGTCCAGTCATTCGTGTGCTGGTTCTGCTGGCGTGCGCGCGCGCCCCCGGGGAGGTTTCAGGCCGGGCCCAGCAGGTGCGCATCGATGTCATCTGTGTGAAGGGGCCTGGCCGGCTGCGCCCGCCCCTCACCGCCCAGCAGAGGGGCCAGAAGGAGGGGGGTCGGACCATCCCACCTCCTCAGACCCGGCCTCCTCCTCCCCACAGGTGGCAGCCAGGGGCGGGGACGCACGAGGCCCGCCCCCTAGCCGCGCAGGACCGTGCACTCCCGACCGACCGACAGCGCGCGGGGACCTAGTCCGCCCGGCCCGCAGGGTTTGGGGTCACCCGCCCGAGGGCCGCTCTCCGGCTGTGCCCCTCCCTGCCCTCCTTCCCCTCTT
>NW_004443960.1:515554-523231 GCF_000243295.1 Trichechus manatus latirostris | reverse complement strand
GGCCAGGCCAGCACCTTGCCGCCTCCCCGGTAGCCGGCGCCTATGCCGGGCTCCCCATGACCGGAGGACGCCCGGCGGATAGCGTGGCATGAGCCAGGAGCCCGGGCCGAGGTAAGGTGTAGGGCCGGCCGGCTGCGCCGACCGGAGGGATCCGGGAGGGGGCCAGGCTGCGCCACCGCCGAGGCCACAATGAGGAGGGGGCAGGGTGGGGGCTGGGGACCGCACCAGCCGCGACCGCCGCCAGGAGGGCTTACGTAAGACCTCAGCCCCTTCCCCCGTGCGGTGGGGCCACGGGGCCTCCAGCCCCACCAGCCTTCCCGCACCCCTGGCCAGTGGAGGCCCGCTCCGCACCCACTGGTGGGGTCAGGACTGTGATCCGTGCCACTTGAGGCACCGAGAGGAAGCACAGTGACCCTGTGGAAGTGTGGAGTTGCAGCCCCCAGATGCCTGGAGCCCATACTGGGCCCACCCACACCCCCACCCGGCACCGTGAGCCCCTGGCTATGGCAGGTGTTGAATACAATTAAATTCCAAGAGGAGCCATTGGTTGTGTGGCCTAGGGGCTGCCCCCGCCTGACACCTGGTAGGAGTGAGGGGTCGGGACTCCTCTTGAAGAGGAGGAGGGCAGGGGAGGGGCTGGCCAGCTCCTGGTTCTAGAGGAGCTGTGGGCCTTGGCAAAGGCTACCGGGGCTTAGCAGGGGAACTGGGCCCCCGAGCCTTGCTGGGGAGGAGTCCTGTGGTCTCCTGGAGGTGTGAGTGGTGGGGAGAGCACGCACAATCACCCTAGGAGAACAGGTCTGGCTGTGGAACCTCAGGGGCCACGGCCAGCAGCCACTCCTCCCAGCTCCTCCTGGCCTCCTCTGGGCAGCCTTACCTCGGGGAGAGCAGATGGCGGATGTGGCTTCACCTGCCACCTCCCGAAGGCCCTTCCCCCACGACCGCCTCCCGGGGCCCACTGACCAGGGTCAGCTCGGGCCTCCCTGGTGCCCAGCTGGGCACAGGGCCCTCGCTCCCAGCTACCACTTCCGTGGGGCATTGGACAGCAGCCTGGAACAGAGGTCTGGGACGGACTGGGAGCCAGAGAGGTTTAGGGGACACAGGAGCCTGAGCCCTCCGATGGAATCACCTAGGCCCGGCTTGTCCTTGCGGGATGTGGCTGCAGGGCCTGACCAGGAGCTGTCGGGAAGGGAAGGGAATTGAGCCCCGCTGTAAACATGGGCAGTGCAGTGTGGGCCACCAGGCCTCACGGGACCCCAGGCCTATGCTGACCCCTGGCTGCAGCCTCAACTGCCTGACTCCCCTATCCTAGCCTCTCTTTAGTTTGGGGCCAGCCTGGGAGTTTAGCATCCCCCATGCTGGGGAGGCTTGTCAGACAGTAGGCCACCACTGGCTCACACCCACTCCCAGGCCCCTGAGCAAGTACTGTCTCCCCCTGATCAGAGGTGACCTGTCTGGGCCCAGGCCCAGGGAGCTGTGGGTTGCTGAGAGGCCAGGAGACATCTCAGCCCCTGGTGGGGAGGGAAGGGGCTCCTTGGCTGGCTCTGCTGGGCTGCTCGAAGCCCCTGTCCCATCCCACAAGGGAGCTTGTGGCTGTGCTTCCAGAGCTGGCACAGGGTTGGGTGGGGGTGGCGGCAAAAGAGGGACTGTGGGGTGAGCTGGTAGCCCAGACCGTTCCCCAGCAGTGATCTGGGAGCACAGTCAGTCGGCTGCAGAGCATGGGCGCAGGGTTTGGGGCAACTGTCCAGAGCAGCAGGCATCAGGGCCCCAGTCCTCAGCCCTGGAGGGGCTCAGGTCCTTCAGAGCAGAGGGGCCTGGCTGGAGCCCGACTGATGTCCACTCTCCCAAATGCCCAGCCTCTCCTGGGCTACCATGCTCAGGACATGCCAGCTGACCCCTGTCTGCTGGTGCCTCGATGTGGCTCTCGCTAGGCCCATGTGGCTGCAGGCTGAGGGTCTGCCCTTCTCAGAACCCCTGGCGCACAAGAAGGGGGAGCCCACACCCCAGAAACACCTCGGAGCCGGGGGCGGGAGGAGTGCTGCTGTAACATGTGCCAAGTGGCAGGACGTGCGTGTGCCTGAGTCACGGGGCTTGTCATGGAGTTTGTCAGCCCGCGCAAGTCCCCAGCCCTGAGCTGCCCCAGTTGTCACCCCAGCCCTTGGGGCTGCCACTGAGCCCAGCCTGCTGTGAGTGCTTCTGGCTGCCCACAGCCGCCCAGCTTCACAGCCTCGAGGGCAGGTCTATTGGGGACCCCGGGTCCAGGGTGGGATGCTCTAAAGGTGGGGTGTCAGGGACGAGAAAGAACCCCCTGAGCTGGCGGTGATGAGGGTTGGAGGTCTCCAGAGCAAGGGCAGTCCCAAAGAAGGTTGTCTTGGGGCTGAGAGCACAGCCTGCAGCCTCTGGAAGGAGGAGCAGGGGTGTGAGCAGGATGCTGCCAGGTAAGGGCAGTGCTCAGAGCGGCCACCAGTCCAGGGCCCAGGCCGGGGAGGGTCCAGGGGCCCTGGAGAGGCGGAGCAGGGCAGAGCATGATCGAGGCAGCTGCAGAGGCTGCACCTGGTTTGTGGCAGGCCGGGCACCCAGGGTTGCCCTCCGGGACACCACTGCTGGCCGTGGGCATCAGAGGTCACAGACTTGGGGTCAGGTCACAGCTGTGTGCGACTCCTGGGAAATCTGCCCAGCTGTGCCAGCCTTGCTGCCCCATCGTGTTCAGGCCGTGTGAGAGAGCACCAGGCAGTGATGGGCACTCAGCCTTGGGCCAGAGGCAGGACCGGCCACATCCCTGCCCTCAGGGGATCCCTGTCCCCTTCCCTTGGATCTGGCCAGATTCAGGGGCTCTGGTGGCCAGCTTCTTCAGCCCTGTAGCTCCCCAGGGGCCCCACTGAGAAGGAGAGGGAGCTATTCTCTCCCTGAGGGTCTGCATAATTCCAGGACACTCTGCCCACCACCCCAAGGTCTTGGGACCTTCCTCAGAGACTCTGGCACCCAGTGACCTTGGGTAGTGGCCTCCCTACCCTGTGGGCGCTGGGCGCTGTCACAGCCAGGGTGAACCTCTTAAGCTACAACTCCCCCACCGCCCCCCTTACTCTGACTGTCCTCCCCGGGCCCCCGTCTCTGGTGCTGCACTGCTTCCTGCAGGACCCCACTGCCTGCGCTGCCACTCCTCGTCCATTCATTCATTCAGCTGGCCCCCAGAGGCCACCTGGACGTTGTGCAGTCCGTCCCTGAGGAGTCCCCAGGCTGGGGGGAGAGGCAGACATGTGGGCAGGGATGACAGCCGTGTGATGAGTGGGACCCTGGAGATGCCTTCTCTGTGCTGAGGGTCCTGGCAGGGGAGGCAAGGGCTGAGAGCCGAGCAGGGAGGAGTTTGCAGTGCTGAGCAGGGAAGCCTCCCAGCAGGGGTACCTGTATGTGCCAAGTGGAAGGGGGCCTGTCTGGACTGTGACTCGGGCTGGGGACAGGCAGGAGGGGAGGCTGTGAGGCGGCCGGGTGGACTCTGTGGGACTCTGTGGGTCCCAGGGGCCCAGCCCGTCCGTGGACTGCTGGATTGGAAGCCGCCAAGTGCTGGGGTCCTCCCAGGGGCTCCCAGGGCCCCCATGATCCCTAGGTCCGTCTGGCCCCCATGCTCCTCTCTGAGTCTGCAGGGATGGCACAGAGGCCACAGGCAGCTCCTCCCAGCTCCAGCTGACGAGAACAGGACAGTCAAGGTAGCAGCCACTGTCCCCATCTTTCTCTGGGGGGCCCCAGAGGTTCTGACCCCTCCACAACCTACCCAGGTGGTGACCTCCCCCAGAATTCTGCTCTCCAAGCTCAGCACAGGAGGCAGGGGTGAGACTGGGAACTGTGCAAGCTCGGCCGTCTTTTCAGAGTCTCCGTTTCGCAGCATCCACTATCAAGGTGCTTGTCTCTAACGGAGAGGCAGCATGAAGGGCCTGGCAGCTGCCCCAGCCCCCTTCTGGCAGGACACTCCAAGGTGGTCCCTGAGAGCCCTGCACTAGGGGGCTGTCACAGGTGGCAGGAGGTTGAGGGACTCTGCCCGGGTCTCTGTTCTGGCCAGGTGGGTGGGACCAGGGCCAGGCTCATCCTAGCCTCTCAGAGGCCTCTTGGCTAACTGCCAGGAAGACCCTCGCCCCAACCTTTCTCCCAAAGCTCCAACCCTTGAACCCGAGATGGCTGTTTCCAGCTTTGAGCCGTAGGACTGGGCGAGGAGCGTTCAGGCTGGGCAGGACAAGGCCGGGAGTGCGAGGAGCAGCCGGCAGGGAAACACAGGACGGAGAACAGCAAGGCTGAGTCTGTGGGGAGGCAGCTTCGACGGGGCTCACGTGAGGGCTGACCTCGGGGAAGGGCTGCCCTGGCCAGGGATAGGGCTGTGGGCTGAGGGAAGCGGGGCTGCGGACTCCTGGAGGCTGCTGGGCGGCCTCCTGAGCCTGTGCCCTCCCTCCTGTGGGCTCTCAAAGCTTCGCTTATTTTCACCCTGCGGATCCTGGGGCCTAGAGGTAGGGATGGGATGTGTGGGCATGCAAATGTGGTGTGCAATTGTGCGCTCCAGTGGGGCAGGAAGGGAGCCCACGATGGCCCGGGGCATCCACGTGCATCCCCCAACTCGGTGCTCCACGTGCACACCCAGGGCTGGGAGCATTCTCAACCTAAATCTGCACCAATCCTCCTTGTTTCTCCCTGGTGCCACCTCCGCCACCTCCGCCAGATTCTAGCCGAGCGGGCGGCTTCTCCACCGCCTCCGGGGCCCCTCCCTGCTGAGCAGGGCTCGCCTGGCCTCAGATTTGGATTTCCGGGGCGCCTCCACCTCACCCCCCGAGCCAGCCGCTGTCTGCAGCAGGGCCGGCCCAGGCCCGGCCTCGGAGCAGGCGCGCGCGGCTGCGGCGACCGCTGTCCATGGTGCTGGCGCCAGCGCCGGCGAGGGCCAGGCCTGCCGGAGGCGGGGAGGCCGGTGGGCGGGGCGTCCCGGCCTAGGGGGCAGGGGCGGCTCCGAGGACGTAGAGCTTCCGGGGACACAGAGCTGCCTCTCCATCCCCATCACAGCCTCCTGGAGGGAGCTTCCGGACATCCTCTCCCTTTGCCCCAGGGATAGGGGTGGCCGTGGGCCTCATCCTGTCCACCGAAGGTCTCCTCCTGTACTCTGCACCTGGCGATCTGGGGCAGCTCCCGCGTTAGGTCCTCTTCCGTGCTACCCAGCACTGTGGGCAAACCATGACTTTTTGGAGCCTGAGGTTCCCTGCCCGAAAAAGGGAATAACAGTAGTGGCCGCCCCTTCCCCCACACTCACACAAGGCTTCTGTGAGTTTAAATAGGTGACTATCCCAGCGGGCAGTGTCCTTACGGTTGTAGCTTTCGCACCAGCCAGTGACAGGTCGCGATTTTCTGGTCAAGGTGTGGGAACCTCCTCCAGGCAGGGCCTGTGGGAAAGGGGGAGACGGCACAGAGCACCTGGAGCGGAGTAGGGCTGTGGTGGGTGGGGTGGGGTCATGGCTGCCAGGGCAGAAGGCCTTCAGTGCCCAAGCTGGGTTGGCAGCCCGTAGGCTCATTTTCTGGTGAGACCCCTGGCCTCAGCCCAGGCCTGTGCCCCTCCCCGGACGTGGGATGCTGGGTTTGGGGGTTGGAAGTCAATGCTGGAGGCTTCGCCCACTCTGGGACAGTGGCCCAACTCAGCCAGGCAGGAGGGGAAGGTGTCTGTGGGGACCTGTAGGTGGGTGCTGTGACCCCAGGCTGGGGCCTCCCCTTGACTGTTGCAGCCTTTGACTGTCCCTGTTCTGAGTGTGTGGGACAGGGAACAGCGGCCTCGGTCCTGGGGTCACTGCATAGCAGGGAAGGTGGAATCCGCCTTGCCCTCCAGTCTGGCTGTGGGGCTCAGAAATAGCCTGACTCACGTGCCACGGACTTACTGTGAGCCGACACTGTGCTCAGCCCTTCCACACATTGCCCCTGGGAGGGGGCACCATCGCCTCTGAGGCCCAGAGGGGAGGAAGCTGAGGACTGGAGAAAGTGAGTGGCTTGCCAAGGTGTGTTCCGAGCCTCGGGTGTCTGACCCAGAGCCTGCGCAGGTTAAGCACTGGGCATCACCACCTCCTCACTGGGTGTTGGGGGGCAGTGAACAAGGAGAAGCCCGGGCATTTGGAGCAGATGGTGGCACCGTGAGGGCCCCACTGCCTTTTCCTTCCAGGGTTGTCCATGCCCAGTGCCCTCTGCCACTCACAGCCTCAAGGAGCTGAGGGGAGCCGTGGGCTGCAGCTGCCCAGCCCCCCGACTCTGGGGTAGGGGGACCGATGACCCGGACTGGAGGGGAGCTCCCCCACATCTGCCCTCCAACAGCCAGCCCTGGTCCAAACCTGGGCTCCACTGTTTACTGGCCATGACCTTGGGCAAGTGGCTCACGCTGCCTCTGCCTCGGTTTCTTCATCTGCACCATGGTGACAGTCATCACAATATCGTCCTCATCGGGCTGGGCAGATGATTAAGGAGACAGTATGCATCCAGCACCCGAAACAAAACCTCCTGTTCACACCAACATTCTCGGGGGCTGGTGTGTGTCTCAGACAAGGCACCAGGGAGCGCTGCTGGGACCCTCCAAGGGGAGGGCCAGAGACCATCCCCCAGCCCTCTCCCTCCATTCCTCAGCCTCTGCCCAGCACCAGGCCAGGGCGGGCATCAGAGTGGCAGAGACGGAGGGAGCAGCTCCCGCACTGAAGGGAACAGTCTCTTCTCTCTCCACCTCCTTTTCTCACCTGTCAAGCGGGAACCACAGCACCTAAGTGTTGAAAAGTGTCCATGACCTCCATGCATACAATAGGCGCTCAGCGAGTGTCCTCCTCATGACTAGCTCCGTGGCTTACAGGCACTCTGGTCTACTCTGTCGGGCGGGCTCTGGGCGGGGCAAGGCCAGCAGTGGCGGGGAAGAGCTGCTCATTCCTCCTCACGCCCTGCCCTCCTGCAGAGCGAGCGTGGAAGATGTCGAGCGCTGGCGTCGACGGTGACCCCAAGCCTCCATGCTTGCCTCGGAACGGCCTGGTGAAGCTGCCGGGCCAGCCCAACGGCCTGGGCGCAGCCAGCATCACCAAGGGCACACCGGCCGTCAAGAACCGCCTGTGCCAGCCCCCGCCCTCGCCCGCCCTCCCACCACCCAGCCTGGCTGCCCCGCTGCCCAGGGCTGCCCTGGCCGGGGGGCCATGCCCCTCAGTGGGGCTGCCCCTTGGTGGACCGGCCTCAGCCCCGGCGCCCGGGCCCCCGGCCGAGCGGCCGCCCCTGGCCACGGACGAGAAGATCCTCAACGGGCTCTTCTGGTACTTCTCGGCGTGCGAGAAGTGCGTGCTGGCGCAGGTGTGCCGTGCCTGGCGGCGCGTGCTCTACCAGCCCAAGTTCTGGGCCGGCCTCACGCCGGTGCTGCACGCCAAGGAGCTCTACAACGTGCTGCCCGGCGGCGAGAAGGAGTTCGTCAACCTGCAGGGCTTCGCCGCACGCGGCTTCGAAGGCTTCTGTCTGGTGGGCGTCTCCGACCTGGACATCTGTGAGTTCATCGACAACTACGCGCTCTCCAAGAAGGGCGTCAAGGCCATGAGCCTCAAGCGCTCCACCATCACCGACGCGGGCCTGGAGGTGTGCCGAGGGAGCGCGGCCCGGCGGGCGGGGCGGGGCCAGAGGGTGGGGCGGGGCCCGACGGGCGGGGCGGGG